>NW_021850093.1:175635-195375 GCF_003651465.1 Formica exsecta
ACAAAAATTCTTAGATTTTTTAAATAATATTTTAAATGCGACAACCTACAAATCTGTAGTAAAAAAATCTTTGTGCTGTTTTCTGCAAAAATGTTTAAAAACAGTAATCCAAGAACCAGTAAATATAAAATATATCATAGATATATGAAAAAAATATTCGATATATATTTTGAATTAGTTATGAGCTAATCACGAGTAGAAAATTTCAAAAACAGCGCGATTTATATGTCTTTTTAAATATATTTAGGGGTTTCAATGTTCAGCATATTTATTTCCTTTTTTGTGCCAATATGGCCGCGTATTCTTGATATTGTTCTGCCCATGAATGAATCTCGATCACGTTCTACACTATTACATCTGACCCAGTACTTTGTCGATCAGGAAAAGTATTATTATTTAATTGTCTTGCACATGAACGCAGCCATGTGTATAGGGGGAACTGCAATTATAGGAACAGGAACAATGCTCATAGCATACCTCAAACATGCTTGCGGAATGTTTACAATTGCCAGGTAAAAAAAATACAATTTATAATATTTTTTTAGAAATTTTTTTTAATGTAAGTAAAATCTTTTTTATCATTCTCCAAACAAAAAATAGAGAAAGTTTATCTATACATTATAAGATAAATATTATTTATAGTTACCGCATCGAGCAAGCAATGACAATTAATAATTTACAAAATAGCTTCCAGAATGAGATTGCAATTTATAAGGGAATAATTTGTGCAGTGGACGTTCATTGCAAAGCTATAGAGTTGGTATATTTATCCGATAATACAATATTTGCTAATAATATACGTAACAATATTTTCTTGTTCTTAAAGGTTCTGCAAATCTTTAATATCTAGCGTTGAGGGATTATTTTTTATTTTAATAGGATTTAATGTGATTTGCTTGAGTCTCAACCTTTTTGAAGTAAGTTTTTAAACATATCTGATGGCTTGTTGCAACATATATTTTAATTCAAAAAATTTGTTAATAAAGAAATAATAAACAAGCTATGAAAATATTTGAGAATCTAAATTCTAAATTGGACTGTTTAATTTTAATATGCATATATATAAAGAATATTGATTGTTGTTTTAGATGTATCAAACTCTATCGTATGGAGATAATAAAGAAGAATTTTTATTACATTTTGTAATTGTAATCGTAATTCTTTTATATATGTTCTTAGCTAATTATGCCGGACAAGAAATTATAGATCACAATAATCATATATTTTATACCGCGTAAGAAACAATTTTATATATTATGTTTACAATTTTACAACACTTTCTATAAAATAAAAATATAAAGTTAAAATTCGAAAAACCTATACATCTAATTGTAAGATTACTGACACACTTCTCAAATTATCGATTTCTTGTCTGGTCATTTGTTCCTAGATACAATGTTCGCTGGTATGTAGCACCGTTACACATACAGAAACAGATATTATTTATATTACAAAGGAGCACCAAAGCTGTTAGTTTAAATGTGGGTGGAATAGTAAAAAGTAGGTAAGTTAAATATCAATGATACGTTAAATATCAACCCAGAGTATTAATTAACAAAAATAAATTTAATTAATTAATTAACTAAATAAAGTTATTGAAAACATATAATGTTATACACATTTATGTTATATACATATAATGTCTGTTTTTCTTCTTTTTAATCGTAATGTTGCTTACATAACATGAGCAGAGAGAAAAAGATTGGTTGACGAACAAACGATCTTTCAATATGCACTACCCAAAAACTATTGCACATAACGCAACAAAAAAATTATGGAAGACTCAGAAAGGTTGGTATTATCTATTTCCAGTATTGATTGAGAGAAAATTTCATTAATATGTCTTTAAAAAAATCAGTCTCGGAACTTTTTGAACGCACCGGGTATCTTTCGTATTTAAAGCGAAACAAGTGTTCGTGTGTTTAATGAGAAGAAGGCAAAACGAAAAAAACGTGAAAATAACTGAAAAAATAGATCTAACGTTAAATCACATTTTAATCTATTTCTAATAATTATAAATGAAATAAGTTTTTTTTTTTAGATAGTGAAAAACCCCAAAAATTACCAAAGCAAAGCAAGGTCCCATCCACACAACAATTGTGGGGTAGACCATGCTTTGCTTTGTAAAGTATATGCGTGGACACAGTAGGTTCCCCCTCCCCTACGGGGGGCTCCACTTCCGGAAGATATAACCTAATTTTTGGGTCTCCCCCAACTAAAAATAGTTATTTATATTTCTTTCTAAACATTAAAAGTCGGTAAAAAAATTTGCAGCCCAATTGCAGGTGGAGCCGTGATTCTGAATAATTACCATTATTATGTTATGACAATATATTAGTATTAGTAATATTATTATTACATAGAGGATGTTAATTTGAAAACTATCAACCGGAATATCTTAAGAGAACTAGTAAAGATATTAGGGTTTTGGGAATATATAGGATAAGAGGGACATCGGATTACAGTATAACTGTCAAGTGATGAGTCAACCCCTACACGCCCTCTACCCTCAACTTTAAAATTTCAAATGGCATTATTCCCTTTCTGATACTCAAATTAAAGGTCTCAACGAGTACCTTTCACCAGCACGAAAAAAATTCAAATCGATTGATTTGTTTTCGAATGATACCGGTTTGATTGGAAAAGTTATTTCTTAAAGCTGTAAATAAGATATATTTTATTTAATTTGTTTTTGTTCTTTTAAAGTATTGTTATTAGAATAAAGGAGTAGAAACAACTTTTATGGAAAAATTACACAAAAAATTACATTTGTCCATTAATTTAGATAAAGTTCCGAAAAGTACTTACCCCCGATTTTTTTTAAATTCAGTATTCTTACGTATTTTGACGCGCTGATTACGAATAACATAGTGAAAATTGGTGACTACTTGATTTTCATGGTAAAAACCATGAAAAACCCATAAGGATTATAGTTTTTTACGTTTATCTTAATAAATACAAAAAATCATGATAAATGTTTTAGACAAAAGTTTTAGATCTCACAGAGATAAACATTTTAGGTTCTATACATTTTCACCGTACGAATAACAGTTTTCGAGGAAGTCAAAGTTAAACATATATCTCAAACCAATTGCTGTATAGGTGAAACTACAAAGGCTGACAGTACTGCGTAGAAGTCCCAATACATAACCTCGCTTTGCGTGGAAAGTTGCAAACCCATGTAGAACCTCGCTTCGCGTGGAAAAGTGTATGCGTAGAAACAGTGGGTTCCGCCACCCTGCGGGGGGCTCCACTACCAAAAAACTAGACAAATAGGTTTGCGTGGAACCTCGCTTTGCGTGGAAGGTTGCAAACCCATGTGGAACCTCGCTTCGCGTGGAAAAGTGTATGCGTAGAAACAGTGGGTTCCGCCCCCTGGGAGGGCACCACTACCAAAAAACTAGACAAATAGGTTTGCGTGGAACCTTGCTTTGCGTGGAAAGTTGCAAACTCATGTGGAATCGTATATGTACTGCAAAGTACATGCTTATTGTTAGATGGGAGGACAGATATAAGATTTAGAGTCGATCGTTTTTGTCGAAAACTATCACTCGTACGGTAAAAATGAATAGAAATACGTAAAAATACTGAGTTTCAAAAAAAGCGGGGATAAGTACTTTTCGGAACTACACCCGTTGTTTCTACAACGTCTTTACAATAACTAATACTTTACAATAACTAATACTTTATAATAACAAATACTTTATAAAAACAAGCAAAAATTGAATAATGTCTTATAATGTAAATGTCTCATTTACAGCTTTAATAAATCCGGGATTCATAATCTGTTCTTACCCATACAGCACAGAACATTGCAGCAACATTTGCAACATTGCCGCAATGTTGCTACAATGTTGCAATGTTGCTGCAATGTTGTTACAACGTTCTGTGCTGTATGGGTATATTTAAGATCGCCTTAAGTGTGGTCTTGGGTCGTCTTAAGATCCCATTTAACCAATGAAATGGCTGCATAGCATCTTAAGCCCATACGCCCCCCTACGGGGGGGCTCCACTATCAACAAACTAGACACATTGGTTTGCGTTGAACCTCGCTTCGCGTGGAAAGTTGTAAGCCCATGTGGAACCTCACTTCGCATTAAAAAGTGTATGCATAAAACAGTGGGTTCCTAAAAACAAGCAAAAATTGAATAATGTCTTATAATGTAAATGTCTCATTTACAGCTTTAATAAATCCGGGATTCATAATCTGTTCTTACCCATACAGCACAGAACATTGCAGCAACATTTGCAACATTGCCGCAATGTTGCTACAATGTTGCAATGTTGCTGCAATGTTGTTACAACGTTCTGTGCTGTATGGGTATATTTAAGATCGCCTTAAGTGTGGTCTTGGGTCGTCTTAAGATCCCATTTAACCAATGAAATGGCTGCATAGCATCTTAAGCCCATACTTGAGATGATCTTAAATATAAGAACGAACTATGAATATCGGAGAAACTAAGAAATAACAACTTTTTTGATCAAACCGGTATCATCCGAAAAAAAATCAATAGAGTTGAATTTTTCTTGTGTAGGTGAAAAGTATTCATTGAGACCTTTAATATGAGATATCAGAAAAGGGGTAGTGCCATTTGAAATTTTAAAGTTGGTGATAGGGGGCGTGTGGAGGATGACTCATCCCTTATTGACAGTTATATTGCGATTCAATGTCCTTCTTGCTATCCTATATTCTCCCCAAACCGTGTTTTAATATCTTTACTAGTTCCCAAGATATTCTAGCTAATAGTTTTCAATTTGAAATTTTGTATAAAGGTGAGCCACGCAATTGGAGCGAGAAAAAAATTAAATTAAAATTTTAATATAACAATTTTTTTATTTTTCTAACAAAAATGTACAATTATACTTTTTCGGTGTAATATATTGCACTTACGAAAAAAATGAGTCAATAAAGGTAAATAGACAATAAAAAAATAGTCAATAAAAAAATTGTTATACTAACTTTTGCCTGTACCATTACTTTCTATCTCCAATCGCGTAGCCTACCTTGTATACAACCAGGTATCATATTCTTTCTGAAATATAAAATATAATACAAAAAGTATATTAAGAATATGAAAAAGCAAATACAAATATATTTGCTAAATTTTATTTTAATTATTACTAAAAATAAAATAACTTAAAAAAAAACATAAAGCTGTGCAATTGGTTTTGTTGGAAGAATATTTGACAGAGAAATGGTTAAATAATTAAGAAATTTTAAATGTCTAACACATCATAACAACATTCAGAATAATTGACGAAATACCAATTTATACGATTACCATAGACATAATATATCTAGACCGAGCGTTTGCCTTTATTTAAGGAGTGAGGGTAAAGATGCACGTAGAAAAGGACATACTCTATTTCGTGCCTCTTGCGTTCTATATGTCATATAGTCGTGTATTAGTCAGTTGAATAATTTCAAGATTTTCTTAATTTTCAACATGCATTTGCACGAATTTATCAATTTGACATAAAATTTTGATTCTTTGTGGAATTTTTTGTGTGAGAAGAAAGTTGTTCGTGGCGAAATAATGTGTCCAAGATGTGAAAATATATTAGTACTATTTTAGTTAATAACTTTTTAATAAAAAACGAGCGACGGCTAAAACCTTCTGAAGGTCACTCAGGAGGGTGATCTTGACAACATATGTCAAGGTCAAGGTCATCGGGGCTGCATCCCCTAAACGTAATTCATTTCTTCTTATTTTTCTGCCATATTGTTCACATATTCTCAATTATGCCTAATAAATAAATAAATATAGTATAAATATAATAAACATAAATATAATAAATTATTATGCCTAAACTTATGTAATAAATCGATATTTCAGAGAATTATAAAATAACAAATTGCATGACAATTTTTTTTTAACATGCTTAGTAATGTGCAATGCATTTGTTGTTTTTTTCCGGTAAAAGTGACGTTTAGGGGATGCAGCCCCGATGACCTTGACCTTGACATATGTTGTCAAGGTCACCCTCCTGAGTGACCTTCAGAAGGTTTTAGCCATCGCTTGTTTTTTATTAAAAAGTTATTAACTAAAATATTATTTATTGAATGTGTGGAATAAATAAATACATGAATGGACAGAGGAATTTTAAAGATAGAGAGAAATGTCAAGGTCAAGGTCATCGGGGCTGCATCCCCTAAACGTCACTTTTACCTTTTTAATTATTTCGTTGATTAAAAAAAATATTTTTCAATAATCATACTGAAAATGTGCAGCCATTTGTATAAGAGGAACTGCATTTATAGGAACGTTGCTTATTGTATATCTCAAACATGCTTGCAGAATGTTTAGAATCGCTAGATAAGAAAATGCAGAAATATTTTATATTGTGAGCAATATCTCGTTTGTCGTTTCAAACAAAAGAAAGATGATGTAAACAATTATAACAAAAGTATTATTTATAACTAATGCATTGAGCAAGCAATGGCAATAATTTTTTTACAAAATAGCCAGAAGAGTGAAATTATGATTTATAAAAAACTAATTATAGATAGTCATCGAAAAGCTATAAAATTGGTATATAATATGATATAATAACGACATCAATAAAAGAGTGATATAAAAATAAAACTAATTGTAAGATTTTTTCGATCTTTATTTAAGTTCTTCCCCAAAGATTAGCAACTAATTAAGAATAAAGAATTAATTGTCAATCTTTGATTGAGAAGACCCTGAGCAAAGACTGAAACTAATTCCGCTTAAACATACGTGTAATTAACGACTTGTATATTTTCAATTAGAAAATGGTTGTAACTGAAAAATTACGATATTGTAAAGATTTTAAGTGTCGCTGATGTATACTAATAATATTCTTTGTTTTTTTCAAGGTTCGCCGTATATTTGATATCCAATTTTGAGAGATCATTCTTCGACTTTGTTGCTTTAACAGCAGAGACTGTGTTGATGAGTCTGAGTTTTTTTTTAAGTGTGTTTTATATGTATAAAAATGTCTAAATGAATAAAATAATAATATAAAATATATTTGATCAATATAATATGATTAATAATTTGGTTATTATAATATAATTATATGATTATTGGGTAAATATCTATAAAAGGTGACACCTCATCCATTTTTTCATTTTGCTAAATGTTATAAACAATAAATTTCCGAATAACTTTAACTTAACAACTATGTGGGGTCGCATGCAGTTTCCGGAATATATCACTTTAAAGTATCCCAAGACCGTTTTATACATACACTTTTTAATGCGGAGTGAGGTTCCACATGAGTTTACAACTTTTCACGCGGAGCAAGGTTCAACGCAAATCAATGTGTCTAGTTCTTTGATAGTAGAGCCCCCCCCATAGGGGGAGCGGAACTTACTGTGTCCATGCATACACTTTTTAAAGCAAAGTGAGATTCTACATAGGTTGTACATGAGTTGAATCTCGCTTTGCGTGAAAAGTTGTAAATCCATGTGGAATTTCACTTCTCATTAAAAAGTATATGCGTGGAGGCAGTATGTTCTGCCCCCCTACGGGGGGGCTCCACTATCAACAAACTAGACACATTGGTTTGCGTTGAACCTCGCTTCGCGTGGAAAGTTGTAAGCCCATGTGGAACCTCACTTCGCATTAAAAAGTGTATGCATAAAACAGTGGGTTCCGCCCCCCCCCCCTACGGGGAAGAGGCTCCACTTCCGGAAGAAATAACCCAACCCAAACCTATTTCTAATTTAATTTCTCTCTAGCTTTAAAATATAAGCTTGGTAATTCATGCCGACTGCCATATAAACAACAATAGTGAGTAACATACTAAGTAAGAATATCAAAAGAAATCAAAACAAATCAGTGTTTGGGAATGTAATGAATGTTTGTATATAACACGTATCTATATCACCAGTCTCAATATGTCATATAGTCGTGTATTAGTCAGTTGAATAATTTCAAGATTTTCTTGTCAAAATCACTATCCTAATATTCTCCAAAAGGTTTTAAGCGTCGCTCGTTGATTATTAAAAAGTTATTAACAAAAGAATTTCCACAAAATATGTAATTTTCAAACACTATGTATATTTAAAAATGGTATTCTTAGCAGATTCATTTATTTATGTAGAAAAATCGAACGCGCGGGCGGAGGAGGAGCTCCGTCCCACCCCTCGCAACCCTATTCTAGAAAGAAACTAACCTAATTTAACCCATGTCTGAGGTGTGAATTTTTATTTTAAGTAATAATAGTAATACTCGGACGGGGGGAAAGTTGGGGGTCGCTGGGAATAACACGTGTAATCGTTACTCGCCAAGGAAGTGAGGAAGAGAGGTATCGAAGAAGAAGGAGAGAGACAGAAAGGGAATGAGCAAGAAGGGCAGAGTGAGGCACACACGCGGGAATAAAGGGAGAGTTGGCGAGTGAAGGAACGGTAAAAGAGAAGAGTGTAAAGTTGGAGTAGTTGGAGGTTAGGTTGATGGGGGAGAGAGAGAGAAAGGGAGAAGAGCGAGAGAAAGGGGATCACATGGTAAGTGATGGAAAGGTAACAGAGAGTAGAAGGAAAGTCGGTAAGGAAGAGGACAGAGCGGATAAGGAAGAGTAGTAGTTGACGTAGAAGACTCAAGGGAGGGCGCCAGAGGATCGAGATGGATCGAGCATGTCGTAGATCAATACGGAAACAAGAGCTAAAAAAAGGAAGAGTGATGCAATGGAAGCTAGATTAGGTGAAAGGTAGCGGATAGAAAAGCAGGAAAGGATAAAATGCGTTAGAAACTGAAGGAGTAAAAGTGTGAGTGAGGAAAAGGCGAGAAGAGGAGAAGAGAGCGAAGGGAGAGGAAAGACGGAAGGAAGAAGAACGTGGAGAACATGGAGAAGTGGATGAAGGAACTAGTGGAGGAAGTATGGGAAATAAGGAGAGAGCTAAGACTATGGAGAGAAGAGAGAGAGAAGAGAGAGAAAGAGGAAGGAGAGAAGAGGGTAAAAGAACAACAGCGACGACAGAGGAGGAAAGCGAAGAGGACAGGGAAGAGGGGAGAAAAGAAGATAAAGGACCGCACAAAGGAGAGAGAGAAGAGACAAGAAGAGTAAGAGAGGCGACAAAGGAGGAAAACGAAGAGGAAAAGGAAGAGGGGAGAGGTGTCCTTTTCTACGTGCATCTTTACCCCCACTCCTCAACACTTGGTCTAGATATATTATGTCTATGACGATTACTTTTCTAAAATAATTCTTACATATTATGCGTTTGTAATTCATTTCTTCTTATTTTTCTGCCATATTGTTCACATATTCTCAATTATGCCTAATAAATAAATAAATATAGTATAAATATAATAAACATAAATATAATAAAGCGAAGAGGACAGGGAAGAGGGGAGAAAAGAAGATAAAGGACCGCACAAAGGAGAGAGAGAAGAGACAAGAAGAGTAAGAGAGGCGACAAAGGAGGAAAACGAAGAGGAAAAGGAAGAGGGGAGAGAGGAAATAAAGGAGACATGCAGAGAAGAAAGAAGAGAGGAAGGGGAGAGGAAGGAGAGAAAGGGAAAAGGAGATAAGGAGGAGGTAGGAGGTAGTGAGGAGAACGAAGGGGAGAAGAGGACAAGGAGGAGGGGGGGGGGGGGAGAGAGAGGAGAAAAAGAGAGGAAGGGAAGAGGAGTAGAGCAAGGTGAGGAAGGAAAAGCCGGGGATCAGGAGGGAAGAGAGGGGCATAGAAGAGATGAGAAGAGAAAAGAGGGAGACAAGGAGCGAGAAAAGAAAGAGAAGGAGAAGAAACATGGTATGGAGAGGAGTCAAAGGAGAAAAGCCAGAGGAGAGAAGGGAGAAAATTGAGGGCATGATGGAAAAGGTACTGGGAAAAAGAGCTAAGATAAGAGAGGTGGCAGAGAGAGTTGAAGAAGGAGGAAAGATGGTGCTGATAGTGGAGATGGAGGATGAAGAGGACAGGAAGGAGCTGCTAGAGAAAGAATACGAGATAAAGACAATGTGGGGAGTAGGAGTGGACGAGGATCTCACTATGGAAGAGAGGAAGCTGAGATGGAGACTCTTAGAGAAGGCAGAGGAGGAAAGAAGAAAGGGAAGGAGTGCGGTGGTGGATAACATGCGGTGGAGGATCTGGGTAAATGGGAAGGAATGGAAGTGGGACGAGGAGAGGAAGGTTTGGTGGGAAAAGAGAAAGGGTTAAGAACAAGCGGGGTAAAAGGGAGGAGATGAGACAAGGAGAGAAAGATGGAGAGAATAAGTGCTTTGCAAAAGATAGTAACCCCATAGGGGAATCAATAAAGAATTTATTTATCTATCTAGTAATACTCGGACATGGATTGGATTAGGTTAGTTCTTTTTGGGGGGGGGAGGATGCAAGGGGAAAAGCTCCGTCCCTCCTCCGCTCAGCGTTCGATTTTTCTACACATAAATAAATAAACCTGCTAAGAATATATTTTATAAAATATAAATGGTGTCCGAAAATTACATATAGTTCGTGAAAATTCTTTTGTTAATAACTTTTTAATAAACATCAAGCGATGCTTAAAACATTTTGGAAGATACTGAGGACAGTGATCTTGACAACTAATGTTAAAGTTAAGGTTATTGGGTCCATTTTTGTAAAGTTTTACCATCATATAAACCTTCAATATTTTAAAGTAATATATCTCGGAAACTACATATGCGACTCCTATAGTTGTTCAAAGTTACTCAAAAATTCACCCTTTATAATATACAATATATCAAAATGAAAAAAATAGGTGAGAGATGTCATCTTTTATAGATATTTACCGATTGTTGGGGAATATATGAATAATATATACATATTTCATAACATTCTGAATTTTTAATGAGTGTATGTCCGAAAATAAAAAAAATAAGATATTACATAATAGAGTTATAAAAATTGAAAATTTAATTATAAATTCTAAATTTTAAATTAAATAAAAAAAGTCATGATTATACATTTAAAACATGTATACACAATTTATACATATTCATAAAACATTAATATCAGCCATGCTATTTTAGATCTTTCGGATTTTATCGCTTCAAGACAACAACAACAACAAAATTTGCTATACCTTTTCATTGTAACTGTAATGCCTTTATATGATACATTTGTAAATTATGAACGCATTTTCTTATTTATTATCTAATCGTTTGTTCGTAGATATAACATTCGTTGGTACGTAGCACTGTTACATATATAAAAGTTAATACTATTTTTGTTACAAAAAGATAGCAAATCTTTCAGTCTGAATGTCGGTGGATTGTTTGTAGAATCCTTGAAAACATTTGCTTTGCGTGTATTAAAAATTATACCATACATTTTGATATAGAATAGACAATATGGCATGTATTGCACAATCAAAATAAAAGAGAACAACTATTTATTGCAGTTAACGAATGCACCAATATCTTACTTCACTGTCATATACTATACCCAGCAACTCAGTGTATCGTCTAATATGTTGAAATAAAAAGTCTAAAGCTATATATTGCAATAAACGAGTATATCTAGTATATTTCGAAAATAAAAAATAGTAGTAAGTGTAAGACCACAAATGTCCAGTTTTTCATCTGCAATTAATTGAGTCTCATCTCCAGTTAATAATCAGAACAAATAATTTAGAATATATACTGTTTTTTTAAATGTTAACAATCCTGATTTTCTTTTTAAATTATGTTACCTATGTAAGCAAAAAGAAAAAAATTAATACTCTTTTAAATAAATAGTTTAATAATATTTATATTGCGAGAATAAATATTTTTTTTGCACGCATTGCATATATAAAAAACAACAACAGCGAAATGTCGATAATTGATGAATAAAATAATGATTTCAGAAACATATAAATCCCCGCCATGTTAGAGAATAGTGAGGATATGTTGTTGGAAAAAAAACATCACACACACACATTAATTAAAGACATAAGATATTACTTCAAAAATGGATAATACCACGGAAGATATAACAGATAAGCATAATATATTCTTAATGGCAACTGTACTGGTAATTATGCATATTAAGGTCCCACCCCCGCAGGATAGTGATGTTGACATATGTTGTCAAGGTCATGCCCCTGATCAACATGCCGAAGGTTTTAGCCGGCGGTTGTTGTTTATTCAAAAGTTATTAACAAATAAAGTTTGAGAAGTATGACACGTAATTTTCGAACAGCATGTATAAAAGAATAGTGAGTTTGACCTTGACATAACGAAAGTCGTGTTGTAAAGTATATGCGTGAACGCAGTGGGTTCCGCCTCCCCTACGGGGGTCTCCACTTTCGGAAGATATAACCTAACTCAAACCTATTTGATTTAAAACTAAAATTTGATTTGGGTTAGGTTATATCCCCGGAAGTGGTCCCGCTCCGTAGAGGGGGGGGACTAAAATTTCTTTGTCCTGATTGGTCAAATTTCAATCTTCGATCTTCAATCTCAATCTTCAATGCGTAGTCTGATACGGGCTATACGGGCTTTACGCGCGCGATCGGAGGCTCGGCCGTCGAGCCTCGAGCGGTAGTGGGGGGACCGTAGGCGTCGCTTCACATATCGGCCCGAAAAGGGCAACTATCTCCGAGCACTGATTTAAACAGATAAACCTGTCACTGATAATACGGAATATATTTATTGGGTAAAATTAAAAATATGTGCACATTGTGTTATTTTAACCATTTTTTCAGTTGTTTTAATAATTTAACATTTGTGTTCAATTAACACAACAGCGATATGTTAAATTAACACATGAATGTGTTAAATATTTAACACAAAAATTTTAACCGGCGTATTTTTTAACAAGAAAACACAAATTTTCGAATAAAGTACCAAATCTGAATTTTATGTTACTGAACGTTATTATGTGCAAGAAATTAGCGTCAAGTTAGAAACTACATGTAGTAATGCTTACTTTACTGATAATATTCTCATGGCTGCCGTGATAGCGCGTAAAGACGATCAATCCCACTGCCTTCAAAGAACAAACGTACCTGACGAATGCTCGAGCTAGAATGAGGCACGTAAAAATGCGACGCGGAGGAAGAAGGCGACTGTGCTTGCACGAACTTGAACTAAGAATTCATATTGCCTAAGTACCTTTATGTGAGAAATAAATAACCGTCAAATTTTTCTTCACTGTCAAATCGATAGTTAAATAATTTCCTATCCCTTCCTAAGCAAAGATAAAAAATTACGAATATTTTTACCGTTCGCGATCTCATGCTAATATTTTGTATTGTATTGTCATACATTTATATATTAAAAGTATTTACGTTACAATTTACGATACAAGAGGAACAAAATATTCAAAAAAGAACTTGAGAATGCGGGGATAGTTGAAATTTTGCTAATTTTTTCATGGTCAGACGCGTCTCGATTCTCATCAAAAAATGATATGCATCGTGAAACAGCATTTTAAGCTCAATCGTGTTCTTTTACTTGCAATTGGCTTATGGCCTTATCACCAATCATTATTCGTCCGATTTCAGCGAATCTTGCTTATTGGTATTCTGATAAGTTGTGCTGTATTTCAGGTATGCCAATACTCTTTCAATTGCATTATGATGTATCTAATAGGCCATTATATGTTTAAATTTAATTATTAAATAATATATAGTCTAAATAAAATAATAATATATTTAATTTTTAACAATACGAAATGCTATAAAAATGTTGTATTATAAACGTTTTATATATGATTATAATCATTTCGTTATGTAATCATGAACCGAAAAGTAACTGACTGTTTCAAACTAGTAATCAAATAAAACATAAAATATATTTTAATCAATATATTGATTGCAGTTCACAGTGTTTTTGACTTCAGAATGTATACTTGGCTTTGTTATCAAAATTCTCTCTTCCGTATTATTTTTTATAATATTTATGATTAAATACAACTCGTTTTGGATTAATTCTCAAGCCGTGAGTTACACCATTATTAGATTTGTTTAAAATACAATTAATTTAATTCAAACATAAAAAATAGCAAGTAAGAGCCAGCGCTGGAGTTGGTGCGCATACTATATTTAACTTAGATTAGACGATTATCGATTTACGACATTACAAATTAACGAACGTTTCGGTCCTTTTTTGGACATAACAATGTATTTAGACAATAACCGCATTATTTATGATTGGTACCATAAGGAGACATTTTCTGGCAGATATTTGAATTTTCTTTCTCAACATCCACTTTGTCAGAAAAGGGGCACGGTTATTGGTCTCTTAGATAGAGCATTTTTACTGTCTCATCCCAAGTTTCACTTAAAAAACATCAACCTTATTATACAGCTTCTGCTTAATAATTCCTATCTTTTGCGTTTTATTTTCCAAACTATATCCATCACCGGCTCAAATTGTTAAACAATTCAAAATATGAAAAAATGAATACTAATACAGAGGACCAACCTAAGACTGTTTATTTTACAATTCCGTATATTCCTTCCATATCTAAACGGTTTATTGATATCATTAAAGACCTAGATGTTAAATTATCTTATTTCAGTCTCAATAAACTGCATAAATATATAAAAACACAGAAAGACATCACCCCAAAATCTCTTTGCAAGAATGTTGTATATAAGATTAATTGACGAAAAGGATTTCTGAACACCGGAATCATATAAATCGCAACACCACGGTTCATTCAGTTGTTACCGATCATAGGACAAATTTTAACCATAACTTTAACTGGGAGGAGGTGGAAATATTAGATAGCAATCCGTTTCTCCAAAAACGGTTGTTGTCAGAGATGATTTTCATAAAAAGACAACATATCTTGGTGATGTCTAAACAACCATTATTATTGCGATACAATTGATTATAGATGAGTATTGATCCGCCAATTAATCTTTTCGTGTATATAACTTTTTCAAATTTTAAAACATAAGATGTGTAAATAAAGCATTTTTAACATAATAGGTTGAAAGTTTAATCGAGCAACTTCAAAATATTTGTAATGAGTTAAAAGCATAGACATAGAAATATAGGGACCGAGCATATCATTGCGGGGGGGAAGCCACTGCGGGACGATGCGACAAGGTAAATATTGTGTCTAAATTTGATTGGCTGTTATATCGCGCAAGTTTACGTCAGTAATACTCGTGTTGTTGGCGGCTGTCAAAGATATAACTGTCACACATATTTTGACAGTGTTTATCTATATGTTAAAGAAATTTGTCAAAAATAAAATATATTAATACATAAATATATAAATATATAAATATATAAAATATATATAATATACCCAGTAAGCAATTTGATAACAAATTGTTGCCAAATTGGCATCAAATTCGCTCAAAACTTGGTAACAAATCCAGTGCCATCTGTGTCCGCATTAAGCTTGTGACAAAGCTTGCTGGCATAACCTGACAGCAAATTGACGGCAAAAACCGAGCAAAGTTTGACATGATTTGACGTCAAATTGGTGGCAAAAATCGATGTAAAATCAAAGATAAAGGATAATAATTATATTATAATTATATCATTTTATAATAATTATATTATGATAATGTAATTATAATATTTAATACTTATTATTCAACATTTAATATTTAATATTTATTATTTGTTCGAAACCGAACAAATAATAATTAATTCATAGCAGTTGTCATAACAAGCGCGACAACAAAGCGCGGCGTAAGTGTGCTCAAAAATTGGCGCGTTAGCGTCCATCTCGCGCGGAACACGGCGCGCGACAAATCAGAGCGCGAGTAGACAGCGGCGCTACACGAATCGCGCCAGGCCCGCAGCATCGCTCGTGCCTATCGATGCGGGCCACGCAGCGGTCACTCGGGAGAGCCTAAGTTACTAACAAATACAAAATAACATCGTTCAATTTTAAATAATCATCGCAAACAACAGCAGGCTCGATTTTCGCTTAAAATACGTAGAAGGTTCTCAAACAATCTAAAGAACGTTTGTATAAAAGCTCTCTTGGGGAACCGCCGGGCGCACTCGATCGAGATTTATTCGAGACAGTGTGTGATTTTCTCCGTTTCAAAAACGTTCGCAAAAGTTTAAGTAGCTCGCTTTGCTTTTATACCATCGCTCGTGGTACGCGAATTCGCTAGTTTTCGAGGATATTCATCGCTCGTGAATATCAATCTCGCGGTCTCTCCGTCGCTAAATATTCGTCGCTTGCGAATATTTGAGCCGAGATCGATCCGTCGCTCGCGGAGATTATCGTTGCGCTCCCGGTTGCTCGCCGGAGCCAAACGCGGTTAAGATTAGCTTAAATCTTATCGAAACCAAAACTTGTGAACTATTTATTGATTTAAATAAATTGACTGCCTTTTTTACAAACACTTTCGTGTCCATTTCATGCAATCCTCGCGCTCCCGCGTTCACTCGCGCACATTATTTAATATTTAATATTTAATAATATCCAATATTTATAATAAATGGATAATATTTATTAATTTATTTAATACTACACTAATATACAATTCAACAATACAACATATAATACAATACAATAATACAATAATACAACATATAACACAATACATTAATAAATATAATATTCAACAATACAACATATAATTTTATAAATCTTTCGCTTTTATAAACAGCACAACAAATTTCTGTTTCACATTTGCGAACAATCTTTATAACTTCTTCGGAAGGTTATATCAGTCCTCCGCGATTTTTATCTATTTATTAAATTATTTTTTTCTTTTTTTGCTGTTAATACGTTTAAACAATTTTTGCAAAGCAAATTTTTTTTATTGTTTTACAATATACCCAGCAATATATTCAATAATATTATTAGAAAATTCTGTTATTTCTCTAATATCAGAAATATAATAATGGTCGTTTAATAATGATAAACTATTATAATTTTCATTAATATCACAATTTTCAAATTCATCACATAATCTTCATAATCTACTGGTGGAATTTATAATATCTTGTGACTGTTGGATTTTACCAGCTGATGAAACGTGTAAAATTGATATTTCCTCTAAAGATATACAATTTCCAGTGTTGGTACTACGTACATCTGCATGAACCAAATTTTTTTTCATGGCTGCTTTAAATTGTCTAACAGTTGGATTATTATTTCCTCCTCCATGATGTCTTAAACATCCAAACAATAATTCTACATGATCTTGACTTAGTTCGTAAAAAGGTAAATACTTTGAAAATTTGTTTTTTTCACGCAGTTCTTCGTACAACATGCATACACTTTCAAATTAAAAAACCTAAGAACCCAGTTTTTCGACGAGAATTAATTAAAAATTCGTCACTCTCTTTTTAATGATAAAATATACATTTTGCATTCGTTTAATTTATTTCTTACTATTTCAATATTCAATATTTTTTAAATTTAAACCCACACAGAAATTAACGTATATTAGATATCTACTGGATGTTCTCAATGTACATGAGGGATATCCATGAATATGCAGGAAACATCTATTAGACATGCTTTAAATATCCAAATGTCCGCAATACGAGATCTTATAAATATCCACAGGATATGTATGCCAATATCCACTGGACATCCACATCAGTATTCAGTGGATATTATGTAGATATCCATTGTATATTGGTTAAATTTTGATCACAAAATGATTAATTAAATGTTTTAAAAGTTAGGTCTTATGAGACCCGCACATGACATATCAATATGTCCCATTCATGGGACATCATTTTCTGACGTTTGTTTAATGGCAAAATTAAAACTAATTACAATAATAATATATAATAACACATATGTGTATATCTAGTGGATATCTTTGGTAACTACTTAGTAGACATGGATATATGGATTACACGTGTATGTCTAGTGGATATCTTCGGTAGCTTCTTGGTGGACATGGATATATGGATAATGTATAGACATGCATTAGATATTCTCGCTAGTTATTCGACAGATATAAATATTTTATTCATCTATTACATGTCTACTAGTTATTCATAGTAGACATGGACATCAGGTGGATATGTAGATATTCATTAGATATCTATTCGATATTTTCTTCTGTATAGGTGGATTAAGGAACATTTTTCCAAACTTCACTAGTCAAGTTATTTCTTTTTTTTGTGTGACCAAGTAGATCACATTGATTCATTTTGATACCATAGCACTGTTTTCGGTGCTTCGGAAGTTCTTTTCATCAATTCTGAAGTATGGCAGACTATCCGCCACAGGAAATCGTTGATATGATACGTATCATAGGTGAGACTGGGGGCTATTTATTATTATTATTATTATATATATTGTATATACATTCGGGATTTTCCTCGAATCTACCCAGCAAACACAGATACATAACTGTAACATTGCCATAATGAAACGGAATATAACAAGTAATATAACGTATTTGTTACATGTAACATCTTTTGAGACTATCCACGAATCGACCCAATTTTTGGTATCTTCATATGATGTGAAGTGTTGCTCAATGACGTCCAATTTTGGTCTACAATGTTGGCGACTAATAATTGATGTTTAATAGACCTCATTTCTTAGACTAGCCAAAGATGTAATTTTGAAGACGTCCTATGATCGTCCAAATAAAGTCCTTTTGTAACTAATATTGGGATTATAGTTCATTTGCTTACCGCTATACGGCGCGCTATTTACTATCTATACCCGTATTCAAATTCTTGTCATGAGCGTATATAAAGCCTGCAAAATGCGGCTAATAACATTGTAATTATTTTTATCAGTTCAATTTCTGATACGATTCCCGTACCAGGAAATTCAGATATTGAACTGATTTTTAGAAAATCGGACAGATAATATCCGATTTTAATTTATTCGGACAATTTCTATCCGAATAAGTAAAAATTGTTTGTTATTATCTGCGTAAAATATAAAACAGAAATTAACTTCCATATAAATAAAATCTTTAATTTTATAAATTAAATTATTTAAATTTACCTATAATATATATCACATTAATATGTGTTATATTATTACTGTAATTGGTCTTAGTTTTGCCGTCAAACAAACGTCAGAAAATGACGTCTCGTGGATGTGACATATCGACGAGACATTTTCGGGTCTCATGAGATCTAACTTAGGATGTCTAATTGGTCATCTTGTGACCAAAATTTACTGCCATTGTGACGTCAGTTTGCTACTTGAGTGGACTATTACATGACTGTAACAATCATATAACATTTTAGTAACATGTTATATTCATGTTATCCCGTATTCAAATTTTTGTCATGAGCGTATATAAAGCCTGCAAAATGCGACTAATAACATTGTAATTAATTTTATCAATTCAATTTCTGGTACGATTCTCGTACCAGGAAATTCAGATATTAAACTGATTTTTGGGAAATTGGACAAATAATATCCGATTTTAATTTATTATTCGGACAATTTCTGAATAAGTGAAAATCGTTTGTTATTATCTGCTTAAAATATAAAACAGAAACGTTTGGTAAAATCTGTTCGAACAGACTTTGCTGACTGGGATGTTATTCCCATGTTATATAGCAGTTATATTCTGTGTTTGATTCTGCTAGATTTCTGTTACCAATTTGTCGTCAGATTGTGCGCGCGTAGATCTTGCGCGGTTTCTGCCGCCAATCTGGCATCAAACTGCGCAGATCCTGCTTGGTTTCTGCTGCCAATCTGCTATGATAATTCTGTGCAAATCCTGCTCGGTTTCTGCTACTGATCTGCTGTCAAATTATGTCAGCAAGTTCTGTAATATTTCTGCTGACATTCTGCTATCATTATCTGATATAACAGACTTTGTATACAATCTGCAGTTTTTCTGCTGACAAAAATTTGTAGCAGACGTTTGGTAAAATCTGTTCGAACAGACTTTGCTGACTGGGGAT
>NW_021850093.1:195629-199023 GCF_003651465.1 Formica exsecta
ATAGTTATATAATCCCAATATAAATTAGGTATAACAACCGTTACATTACATGTTATTCCCATGTTATATAGCAGTTATATTCTGTGTTTGCTGGGTATATATATATATACCCAGCAAACACAGAATATATATATATGTATGTATTATTTATTGTTATTTTTCAATACTATTTGACTGTATTATTTAATTCGCATTTTGTATGAGACAAAATTGTATTTTCACGACTTATTGTTAGTAAGAATAAAAATAAAGAAAAATATATAAAAAAAGACATAAAAATAAAAATAAAATTAAAAAGACATAAAATATATAAAATAAGATATAAAAGATGTAGCTGAAAAGTACGCATTTCATATAACCATTCATCGGTAAAGCCATTCATGAATTGACGTACATTGCCGTGAATGGTTTTACGCTCTCAACATTGGCAAGACTGGCGACTGGTGCTTTGACAGATCAGGTTATACACAGCTATCATCTGGTGTAAATACGTAAACAAAATTGTTTATGTGGTAACGGCAAGAACAACGTGCGCGAAATGAAAATTATGTGGTAGAGAGAACGTCAATTGGATGTAATTTTGCTTTTCTGGACATGCAAATTGTAAACGTGATAGAGTGACAATATTGGCAAATATCGTTGTTGGAAGGATGAAAATAACGACGTTGAAAGGCATTTTTCCCGATCCAAGTAAGTAATATATTATTACATATTTTCTATTCTAAGTAATTGTAAAAAAGCTCGAAACAAGAGATTTTACTCAATAATTAAGTTGATAATGAGTTTCATTTAATAATAATACATTGCAAATGAAAAATAGTTAACAAAAATTTGTACATGAAAAATAACGTAAAATTAGTCACGTGCTTCTACATTGTATGAAAAGTATATAATTAATGATATGCAACATATATTTTATATGCTGTTATAGAGCCAGTCAAAAGGAAGAATTTCATTCAGGAAAATGTGAAAAATCTGCGGCGAATGGAACAATGCTTTCAAACTAATAAAGAGATAGAAGAGCTACAGAAATTGCAACTACACAAGCATCACAAGACCACAGACAGATATCAGAATGTATCCGCAAGGGTAGCCACCAGTTTCCAAGAGAGAAAAAAACATGAAAACAATGATATCAATCCAGTGTCAAAGAATAATGTTCAATCGAGAACTAATAATTCAGCATCAACCGACAAGGTGGAGGATGAAATGCAAATTCAAAATGGGAACAATACACTCGAACTGGACAAAAAGCATGCTGCTCCTGCTAGAAAGATTGTTAGACAAGGAATAAATAATAATAATAATATATCAGATAGACAGAAGAAAACTAGCAAACACAATAAGAGCCAGCAGAAACTGCAGCCAAAGGTTTCATCCGAACCAGATGTCTTGCACAAATCTGAAAATGACATGAATGCGCAGATTACTGTAAAATATAGAAATCGAGGGGTTCAGACTTTAGATACAGACCAAGTGGAAAGTATATACTCTGAAGGCGTTATTCGGTAAATATATATGCTGCGTTAAAGATTTTAGTCTTAAGAGAATTGTTACAAATCTGTAAAATAATAATAAATATTAGATTAGGACAGAATAGAGCTAGTAGAAAAAGGGAAAGTAATTCTCTATACTTACAATTCATTTAATTAATTTAATTGTTTCACTTACATTATTTCGATGTTTGACTCTCTCTCACATTTTTAATACATTTAATTTATTAACTGATTTATTCCGCATAGATATCCCTCAAAGAAAGTTACAACACATGATGAAACAGCAAGTAATGGCGACTTAAATCAGCAAGAGGAAAGAACTTTAAGAAATCAAGTCGATTCACCTACAGATAGAGGCGATATGCGTGATCTCCAAGACGCGCAAAATGTTGATTTACGAAATTCCGTATCGCCGGCACCTAGGGAAGAAATCGACTTTATCAAATTGAATAAAGAACGTACTTCCATTGCCACTAAATTGGCGATACAGCTTAATAACGGTGTCCCACCACTGAATTATCGCAAGGGTGTTATTCCTAAGTACGACATCGCAAATAACTTCTCCTTTACATCTCTCTGTGATTTTAAAAGAATTTTTCCTATTTTTTTTCATATTTCTCAATAGTTTTTTTCTTTTTACATTATAATACATTTTCTCAGAGTACATTATGTAATCGCACTATGAGATTGGCAATTCTTCAACTCTTCTTTTGTATAAACGTAATTGATAATAAGAAATAACAAATTGTAGAGTAAATATAGTGTTGAATAAATACGAGTAATTACGAGAAAGATATTAATATGATAAAACTTATTAAATCTCAGATAGAGGTGAACACTTATATAATTTACTAGATTTTTTATATAACAATTTTTCGAATAGATATCTTCGAGATAGAAAGGAAGCGCAAGAAAAAGAGCAAAAGATTAAGGCAGAAGCACTGCATCCTGACTGTCCAGAAGGTCATGTGCCCATACCCGATCATGAGCGTAAGGAGACACTGCGGCTATTAAAAAAAAGTGGGTATAATATGTATATATAAAATTTAACAACAAATATAATGTGATCTGTTCCAAAAATTAATTAAATCTGATGTTGATTATGTCTCTGATGCAGATTATCAAGATTACGTCAATGAATTAAATATGATGCCCATAAAGACGGATACTTTAAGAGCACAGAGGCGTAAGATTGAAATAGAAAAGCAACTGAATAAACTGGAAGAGGGGATCAAGGTGTTCTCGCGTCCCAAAGTTTACGTGAAAATAAATGCATAAATTACAATGTTTCAATCAGAATACAATGCATGTGTTTAGATATTGATTATCCGTCCGTTGTTTCAATGCATCTACCGTTTTAAAGGTCCACGCAATTATATATCTTGTTGTAAAATGGCGAGAATCACCATAGTGTATATATTTTTCATGTGTATGAAAAATTGATTAGTCTAATGTTTATGTCTAACAGTTTGAAGATGCGTTACACAATGGAGAAAGATTCCCTAAACTTTTCCTATAAAACTGGACGTACTCTGAGTTTGACAACTTTGTAGATAAAAAGTATCTCTCCTATTAAAAATAATAAATAATATTTTATTTAATAAATTAACAATGCTGATTATTTTCTAATATGCTCATTCTGCTTTTCTAAGTAGCTTCTGTCGATAGTATGCACAAAAGATATTGGATCAAACTGCAATTTTCCCAAATTATAAAATATCTCCTCTTTGTCGTACCACTTCTTTGTATCAAAGTCCTTAAAGAATATTGCAATCTCTCTCTTTGCCGACTCTGTTGAATCTATAGTAAACAATATATTGATTTTTTTTTCTTATACAAAACTTTCAGTTGAGTATTCATGATATTATGATGTATGTTACCAGATCCGTGTGTGGCAT
>NW_021850093.1:199934-201436 GCF_003651465.1 Formica exsecta
CATTCCTGGTATCCGACAGACCAAACATGCCTCTGATAGTGTCCGGAGCATTGTATTGTGCTTGATAGACCTTAGTAGGGCCCATCAACTGTCGCCACTTGGCGACAGCATCGTGAGCCGCCAGGATGTGAATATCGGATGGGCCGCTGGACATAAATGTCACGAGACGATTGTAAAAGAACTTGTCTCTGTGCTCCTTGTAAAACAACTCCGCCTCTTCGCGAGATATCGTCGCCCTGCGCGATCTGACAACTTTGAAATTATTGTCGATTATTAAATCGCGAATCTTCTGAAAAATCAGAGCGAGTTTCAGTCATAATCCTTCTAAATCTTCTCGTTTTCTTCGCGCGTTAAAAGCGCGAATCGAATTTGTTGTTCATATCCTGCGATTTGTCTGCGTTTCCGCGTTTCTTGAAAAATAAGGTTAAATACTCATACCTGAAGAGCGAAAGGGGATTTGACGACGTGCGGCTTAAGTATCGCCAATGTTAACTGGAGATATTTCTTCGATTGCATATCAACATTCTTCGGATCGTTTACACGAGTTCGAGAAGTGTCACGGTATCGCCATTACCGCGCGCATGACAAATAGATGTCTATGGGTTACCACGTGTCCGACATACACAATATACACATTGTGCGCATGCGTGCTTACAGAAAATTCCGCATTCCGTGCCGTACGTCGCGCTCATTCATAATTATAATGAAGATGCTCGATTGACTCGACCATAGAAATATATATATATATATATGTTTTCTATGCTATCGATTCGACTGACATTCTGACACAATGACGATATTTTACTACTATCACTGATTTCTATCCTTCTTCCCCCCCCCCCTCCCGCATTGATATTCAACATCTAATTACACTAGTTTACAAATTTCACACTTTTTTTTTGTCAAAAATGGAAACAACTTTCTTTAAAGTACAATGTTCAAGCTTTTATTTAAGCCCTGTCTGAAGTCTCTTGTATATCGAATTTGTCTGCTACGAATTTTCAAAGATGATAAAAAACGTATTTTTTAGGGGTTTCAACCCCGTTTTTCTCAAAGACCTGACGCGGTAGAAATTTTTTAATGGCAGATTTGTGCTCAGCGTTTAAAATTACTCTAGAAACAGTGTTCAAATGCTCTGGCACAAAATCTTGTAAACTAGTGTTATAAAAGAATTTGTAAATCGTGCAATCTCTATAACAACACACATGTCCTCTGGATGTTGTCTGGATGTCCTTTGGACATCTTTTGGACATGTGGCTGTTTAACATCCTCTGGATGTCATGTGGACGTCTTTTGGACATGGATGTTAACATCCAGATGATGTTGAACATCCTCTGAATGTCGTCTAGATGTTTTTTGGACGTCTTTTGGACACGTGTGTTGTTAGGGATATAATCTTCTTTTCGGCTATATATATTATTGCAAATGCGAAAAATTCTCAATGATATAAATAAATAATATAATATACATAAATAATATAAATAAATAATAATTAAACTTAA
>NW_021850093.1:201450-205232 GCF_003651465.1 Formica exsecta
AAACTTAATAATATAATATAAATACTTAATAATATAAATATATAATAATAATATTGAAAAAATTAATTAATTAATAATCTAACTAAATAATATAAATACATTTACAGATATATTATACAATCACATTTGTTGCTATTTTGTATTATGTATTCGCAATTTGATTATTTCTAATTTAAAAATATATCATGAAATTTTGTTATGTTTATTTGCTCGAATTGACTATATATATTTAAATATACTATATTGTACAATTCTAAATTTTTTTGGTTAATCATATAAATTATTTTGTTTCAACAAGGGTGCAGCACATCAAATAATCAATCTCGATTAAGGAAGGATCAAACTTGAGATTCATTGAAGCGATTACGATTGACAATTATCTTGGGGAAGATCCTGTATATCCATTTTGTATACCCAAATGTCGTTAAATTGATTGAAGACAATAGGAATAAGATACGCACGCGAATATGCAAGTATACTACATATATACCTTCGTGTGTATATGTTTGAATAAATAAAATAAAGTAAGATGGAAAGATGTGAAAGGCAGTAAAGAACAGTTGAATAAGAAAAGTACGCAATGCTGCCAGTAGTTCAAGTCAACCAAGCAGCCAGCTACTATTCTCTCTTCCAACTCTCTCTCTTCTTAACCGCCTCCTTTCACAATCCATACCAGTCTGTCAGACGTACCTATCTTCGAGATCGCCTCCCTTTCTTCCTTGTTGCTTCGTCCTGTTGCGCCTCTCTTTCGCATCTTTCAGCTTCTTTCTTCTCTTTCTGGTTCTTGGTATCCGTTATACCGGAGCGAGGCATTTGAAATACAATGGCCGGCTATAAATTACCTTTGGGAACGCTAGCATTAGATTCTGCCGGATTTATCCTTTATACACAGCTGCCTCTCGTGAGAGAGAATAAGATTTAATTGAGCGATCTCGATATAATGATATCGTAATCGTGATACTTATCACGGACTGTTCGAATAGTAACTTTGTGCAACTGATGCCAATTAAAGATTCTCCACCTATTTTGCAGTTTTCCAAATCAAATCCATCATAATCATGAAAAAAATCTGTATATTATAGAAAAAATAGAAACGTGTTAAGTTGGATGTATACTATACAGGGTGTCCCAAAATTAAATATGAGAATATAAAAATAAATACGGAGATTATTTAATCTTCTAATTTTATTTCAGGAGAATTTTAATTCATTCTCTTTCCTTAATTCCATGCTCTACAACTTTTATCTCATGTACTTTTCGATAAACTTAATAATTTTAGTGTCGTTTTAAGCTCTTTGGTTAAATTTTTTTGTTTCTTTTTTTGTGATTTTCTTCAAAACGAAGTAAAAACGAGCAAGTCTCTAAAGGACTTTTTTCTTAGTTTATCGATCCCAACACGCTCCCGAAGTTTTGACATTTAATTTCGGGACACCCTACATATGTAACGTCATGTCAACGTCAAATATTCTTATATAAATTCCAAATTTCGTAAACTTGTAATTTAATATGCTCAGAGAAAAAAATAGAATCAAATCAAAATTTCAATTAAATTTTTCCTGAAAGTCCCTTTGTGCTCTTTTTCTTTTTCCATTATTAGAGTTTCAATTTATGTTTAGGCATAGAATATAAGGGATGAGTCATTTTAATGTCCTCACCTAAATATCTTTTTTTTCTACACCTTTTACAAAAAAATACTCGTTGCAAATTTATATATTATATATTAATATAGACTATTATTTATTTACATAAAATAAAAACTGAGTTTATAATATATAAAACTTTTTATACTTTTTAAATTATTCAATTACAAAGTACATTAATGCTTGCAACTATATAATAATAAAAAATATAATAATATGACAAATATATAATTTTATTATATAATATATTATAAAAATATATTATATAAATTTCAAAAAGAGTAGAAATTATTTCTAGGTGTTATGGTGAAACAGTTTAGCTTTGCCGGCTCAAACAAATCACTTCTGTCACGCTATCGTCGCGGTTATCACTGGTGTTCATAATGTAATGTCAGATTATCCGGCTCGTTGACCGTGCAGCCACGATGACGCGGACGGACGATTCACTGAATAAAAGAATACAAATGAGATTGTGGAAACTTTCAAATCGAATTTGGCCGGAATTTTACGAATGGATTGTCCGTAAAAGCGACGGAATTGTGTTTCGTATTTTTCCAACTCCTTTTCTCTTGTCTGGACCAATTTTAAGTCACACACCAGGATCACCTTTCTTTTTTTTTCTCTCTCTCTCTCTTTCAGCTTTTTTTTATTTTCTACCCCCTTTTTGCAGCTTGCACGACGACAAACGGCAATAAATGGCTTCTTCCGGCCTCTTGAAAAAACAACTTTAATCGTATCCAGCTTGTGTGGCCTGGCGCTTGTTACCGAAAAGCGAGGAGCTTCTCGTCGTCGAAAGAAAAAAACGAAGAGCATGTATAGACAGAATAAAGCGCAACGACAAACGACTCAGAATAAATACAAAGAATAAATATAAAATCTATGAAATACGTAAATCTGGAAGAGAGAGGAGAGAGATGGAGAGAGAGAGAGAGAGAGAGAGAGAGAGAGTGAGTTGGGAGGGGAAGGGGAGAGAGAGGGGAGTTAGAGAGAGGGAGAGAGATATATATACAATTGACAGTTGACAAATAATAGAAAATTTTTTAATCGTTCTTCTTTTAGTGAAAATATTTAAAAAGTCATATTTGTATAGTTTGTTTTTACATTAAAAATGCACTTCCTCCCCTCCCCCCACTTTCCAAATATTTATTCCGCGAAAGAAAACGGTTGAGGAATCAGAAGTTAAGAAAAAGATACCGGCGATCTCCTTAAGAGAGAGAGAGAGAGAGAGAGAGAGAGTTGGGAAGGGAAGGGGAGAGAGAGGGGAGTTAGAGAGAGGGAGAGAGAGATATATACAATTGACAGTTGACAAATAACAGAAAACTTTTTAATCGTTCTTCTTTTAGTGAAAATATTTAAAAAGTCATATTTGTATAGTTTGTTTTTACATTAAAAATGCACTTCCTCCCCTCCCCCCACTTTCCAAATATTTATTCCGCGAAAGAAAACGGTTGAGGAATCAGAAGTTAAGAAAAAGATACCGGCGATCTCCTTAAGAAGTTTATCCGCTACGGGCGAATCTTCTCTCTTTCGGTAACTTTAGCCGTGAACTTTTACACCGGAATATTTTTCCGCAACGCGAAAAATTGTTTTCCAAGCATTTCAGAATAATTTGGAAAATTATCGGCAATCAAAACCGATATTATTTTTTATAGGAATTTATGGGTTATGTAATTTTAACGAGCATATATAAATGCAAAAAATTTTAATTTTCACTGTACTCTATGTATTCTATGATTTATAGCTATGATTTCACTATGATTTAAACAAGAAAAAAGTGGTAAAATAAAAAACTAAAAAGAGAATAAATATTCGTAGAATAATTTATCATGAGAAATAAAAATCGTGTAATTGCAAAGTGAATTCTGTAAAGTGAAAAAAATTTAATTTTGTGAGACCATTTGCATATAGTACACCATTATCGTGGGTTGTTTTCATAAAAACTATTATGATCATATCATAAGATATTCGCGAAAAATTGTTTATCGAATTTATATAAAATACTTAAATATTCTAAAAATTTATTCTATGTCCGCCAGGAATACCCGTAGAAAAAGTTTGCCTTTTTAAGAATGCTTTATATTTGTTAAACAGGACACACGTTGCTCTTATATATCTTCGTATACTATATATTTTACGAAGCAT
>NW_021850093.1:205536-209271 GCF_003651465.1 Formica exsecta
ATTCCTGCTCGCGATGTGAACGAAGTGACGCGATTTCTTCCATTTTCTAAAACACATGAGCCAAGTTTTAGCGAACATGTGTATAAAGGAAAGTTTTCTTATCCCTCAATAATCTCATTAAATACAGCTCCGAGTCGACGAGCAACAATAAATTTCTTTGACAGTTTCGAGGTGTCGCTTTTCGCTCGCGACGCCATTCACGTTTCCGTCATATGTCAAACGAGAGATCGTGCGAGTTTCTTGTTAACTCCACGCGAGGATGAGTTGCCAAAGAATTTAAAAAAGAATTACTGATGCTTGCATTTTTTTTTTAGCAACAATACTTCGATGATCTGATACAACTTTAAAAATTTCGAACAAAGTGCATGAAAAAAATTCCTTCTTTCTAAGAGATTTTTTTTTCAACAGTCATTTACGCAATTAGAATTATTAGGGAATCATTAATTAAAATTTTACATTCATAGTTTTCTCATGCAATTCTGCATCAATTTCTATTTATTATTTGATTAAAGTCATACAATATTTTGTCAGAAAGTATTGCTCTAAAATTCTAAACATTTTTATTAAATTTTTTTTTTGTTATTTCTAGGAATAATATTCCCATAATAATATACATTTTATAAGCTCTGTATTATTTATATATTCTTATTATTTGTAAAAAAATATCATTTTAATAATAATTTTACTAAGTGTATGTGCGTGTTTTTATATATATTATATGTTTAAAAAACAGAAATATTTTTCAAGCTCTTTTAGAAATCTTTGTTCAAGCTCTTAAATTAGCGATTTCATTTGCTACGTGTCGGCGCGTTTTCTCATCAACATTTAATATTATGGCGGGAATTACAATCTCTTTCGCAAAACGGAGTGTTAAGTTATGCCAGTTGTCGTAAAGAGAGCACGGAAATCAGAAAGGACGAGCGAACCGAGGAAACTTAATTCACCGTCAACACGCCGCTAAATCTGAACGACTCGAGCTGGATTCGCCGAAGATTTTGTCCCTTCCCAAAGCATCCTTGCTCGCGAAGGGCGCATCTTCGGTCTGAGAATGCCACTTACTTATCCCGTTCTCCCCTTTGTGGTCGCCTCACTCCAATCTTCTCCATCGTTCATTAGAGCTCCCCACGTTTCCCGTCTCTTCTACTCCTTCGCGCGCGCTCTAGGAAATGCAGCTAGTTCGGAGGATCTTAAAGCAATCCTTTAAATAAGGTTTTACAAGACAC
Organism: Formica exsecta; assembly: GCF_003651465.1. Lineage (NCBI taxonomy): Eukaryota > Metazoa > Arthropoda > Insecta > Hymenoptera > Formicidae > Formica > Formica exsecta. The sequence goes on from NW_021850093.1 coordinate 206,760, forward strand.
AAGACAAGACAATATTCGTAAAAATATTGTATTGGTATTAAAAATTTTTTATCTAATATTGAACCATTGTTTAAAATAATATATATTTAACATAATCTTTATAATATAATTTAAAATAATTATTACTATTTATGTCATTCGTTTACTTCTCAAAACACACTATACACACACACACACACACACACATTAAATAAAATTTTTTAAGTTTGTGTAATATAGTTTAGTATAGATATTTTTCTTATTTAATTTGCACACACACAAATATACATTATATTTTAGCTTTTTTTAAAAACCAATAATCTTGACAATCTTAGTTTTGGTATTGTCTTGATGATTAATTAAAAATCTTACTTTCATCTTGTCTTGAATTTTGACGAAGACAAGAGAAGACAATATCAAGACTAATCTTGATAACTCGTGCAACCCTACCTTTAAAGATATGTCTGTCTTTTTTTATTTTGCAGATGTAAAATTTTTATCGTACATAAAATACATGTTGTCTCGCGAATCGGTATAACAAACATGTTATACAGGGTGTACCCAATTTAAATGTCAAAACTTTAGGAGCGTGTAGGGGACCGATAAACTAAGACAAAAAGTCCTTTAGAGCGCGATAAAATATTATTGATTCTTCTTATTAAATAAATAAAAAATATTTTATTATAAAACTCGAATTCTCCCTCTCTCTCTCTCTCTCTCTTTCTAATTCATATCATCGTGCAAAAACAACTCTATATTATTTGCCCAATATTCAAAATCTTTTCCTATCGTATTTTTCGCTTTCAACTCTGCTTCAATTTTTTTGGTGTTCATACCGCTCTCTACCTTTGAGCCGGGTTAATCCAAACGCCCTTGTGAAGTTTCAGACGATCCTTAAGATTCCATCCTTCCATTCTCTCGCACGTTGCCGGGCGAATTAAATTTCGTCCTTGCGCTTTTTCCAACACGGACGTTCCTTTGAGTTCCTACCCTTCGGAGTAAAATTCGTTTACTTATGGGAAGTACGATGAAAAGGCGAGGATAGGGCGACCGGACGGAGAGCAACAAGACGAGAACTAAAAAATCCTTGACTGATCGAATAAAAGTAGCCGTCCCTCGGGGAGAACTTGCGGCTTGACGTGACAGGAGAGCAAAATTGTCGAGGGTCACGGAGAGACACCCGGTATTCAAAGAAGGGACCTTTAACAGCCTCGAGGGTCTTCTCAAGGAACGGCGGCACTAAAAGTCCTTGCCGTACAATGCTTTGATAACAGGAAAAAGGAAGGAAGGAAGGAAGAAACGTCTTAAACATCGCGGTAACATTTGCAAAACTTGCACGGGCAATAACCGGGACAGGACCCCGATTCCTGTCCCCCGCGAACGAGAAGAAAAAAGTTTGTTACAAAATGTTTAATATTGAAAATTAGCAGTTCTGAAAAAGGAAGACGGCGTCCAATTAAACTTTTTCCGAAGAAAAATGGTCACCGTATTCATCGGGGAATACGCCGCTCTCAAGTTTGATGAAAATCTCGCGGTAGATGTAATCGAGATTACAGCAAGTCATCCATCTATACAAACGCAATTCTTTTTCTCTTTTATGCAACCCCTTTTAGTCTTCGATATAATGAATATTTTAGCAAACAGCTCTTAAATTGAATTTTTTTAATTCATACCATTTCCCTTCACAATTTTCTAGTCTTTGACAAAGAAAACCATGAAAAAAATATACAAAACAAAATTTATTTTAGCGTTTGATTTAAAAATAACGCTTCTATTTCTTATGCTTAAAGTTTCCCAAAAGTCTTTTACTCTTTCAAAGATTTATAATTCGAAATTTATTCCCGCCACGACATTTTCATTCGGCGAATATTGACTCCGAGATAATCGAAGAACTTTTCTAACTATAAAGAAGCGGCGATAATTCCGGAAAATCCTGTACATACACAGTAGCGTAGACGCGTGCTCTATTAGCGCGTAAATCACGTGTGCGAGGAGGTGCAGTTTCATTACGAAGAATTTATAACCCTCGACTTTTCCGCTTTGCCGTTGCCCCCCTTAGCTTACGTATACGAAGGGCATACCGATTTCTGTGCACACAGCGATAAAACGATGCTCGCACGACAACGATCTATCTCCTGGGGAAGCACAGGAAGAAACATTCTCGGCGCAACCGAGAGTTCTTTATCGTTTTTAATATTTTTCGCCCCTACGGGCGACGCCTCCAACCCCCTGGCCGGTAAGTCTACGGGGATCAGAGCGAGTTTTCCATCCTTTAGGCTGGAGAACGTGGCCCTGCAAGTGTAAATAGCACAGGCAAAAGGCGTTAAGCGAGATGAACTGAGGTACCGAAGAATATATGAGGTGTTTCTATCCTTTTCCAACATTCTTCTCTATCTACGTCTTTATCCAATTGTAGGAAAAATTATTCTTGGACGTAAATTTGTTTATGAAATTTATTTAAAGTTTTAACATTAACTTGATTAACTAGATTTTTTTATATATTTATCAATATTTTATATATTTTTATATATTA
>NW_021850093.1:210555-224659 GCF_003651465.1 Formica exsecta
AAATATTTATATATTTTTTATATATATTATATAAAATTTTAGCATTCTCATGTGCAAATGCTAGAGCGTTAGCTTTTCACAAAATTTTTATTTTTGTCATTTACATTTGTGTTTTGAGCTTTTGCTGCTTGTTTTTAGAAAGAAAACTTAAGCTTATAAAGAATAACATTGCAGGATTATTATAATATTTTTGGAGTATATCTTTTTATATACTTTTGGAACAATTTAACGCACTCCCTCGTCTCGTTCCTAAATCTCACGCTTTTATATCCCCTTCTATCTCAAGTCTTTGATGTAGTATCTGGTATGGGGTACCATGGAAAGTCCATAAAGATAGACCTGAAGAGAAGTCAAGTATAAAACTGCTACTGCATCGTCGGCGAACAGGACAAGCGTAAAGTTTCCAGCAATACGGGGATGTAACGAGAAATGACACAGGGGAAAAAAAATCAGCGGGGACAAATAAGTTGCGTCGAGCGAAAAAATCGCGTTTCCTCGTTTTGCGAGGAATCTTCTTTTCGCGCCTTCCCTTTTCACCTGCCATCCCTTCGCTTGTTCGTTTCGCCCCTTCGCCTTCTCGTCTCTTCCCCCATAGCTTGAGAAAAGTTACGCAATTTGTTCTTCTTCCTTCTGATCTTCGACGTATAGGCTGTTCCGGAACTCGTGCCATTCCTTTCAACTAAAGACATCGAATACAGGATAAACGAAGAAAAATGCCGGTTGTTTCAATATCACACACACACAAGACGCAAATAACTTTCAATGTGTGAAAAAGCGATTGAATATGAAAACTCGAAAATAAGTGAACAATACTTCTCATAATAAAAAAAATTACACAACTCTATGATAATTATTTTAATTACAATTATTGCAATTATGCATCTGTATTCGATTTTATCTTTATCAGTGTTTATATTATTTACTTGTCCTTTCTGTTGTGTATTTTATACACGGGCGCACCGATTGAAAACGCTAGTAAACCGGAAGTAATACGCGCGCGTTATAATATAATTAATGAAGGCAATAAATTTGTGTTAATGAACTAATTACGATCTGCAATATACCAAAATTTTCAGGCGGATACAAGAATGGCGTGTAATTTATTTGTTTGTTCGGTAAAATTGAAAAGGACTGGTATCAGGTGCAATAACGAATGCGATAATTATTAAAATTAACGACGAGAAATTATCAAAATATATCGGTTTTTACTACTACAAACATGAGCGTGTAAAATATTAACTGCAGTGCCGGTTCTTGACATTATGGAATCCTGGGCGATAATCAATGTATATAGGCCTATTTATAAAACAATTAAGGAAATGGGAAAAAATATGTTTTTTTTTTCAATTATATTTCAAAACACGTTAAGACCCAATCTTGAAGAAAAATTTTTTGAAAGATATAAACAGGTTTTTTTTTAAAAACTATTTTTATATTTCTTAGCACATATTTTTACTTTCATAAAATATATTTTATACAAAAAAAATGTTTTAAAACACATTTTAATCCCTCCTTAGGTCATTAGGGATAATTGAGTTTGTCCTCTTTTCAATCGCCTAAATATTTGCTGAGAAATATTGCGTATTAGCCGAATTATCTATCGCTTGGCCCTCGAAAATGACATGTTTGTTGACAGCCTTTGCAGAATGCGGTAGACCCTTATCGATCAATAAAGAGCGACATTAGCGATAGCGTTTACGAGCGCTAGTTCGTCATGAGAGCAAGGAGAGAGAGAGAGAGAGAGAGAGGAGAGACGGACCGGTTAAATCGGCAGTAAACGGTCGGCGTGCGGGATTTATTCGGCTGAGAGCTGAAAAGAGGCGTTTCCGAGTGGCGATAACGAATGGGATAATAATTGAAATTAGGCGGCGGAGAAGGGCTAATACGCTCGCGCGCCGAGAGCTCGAGAGCTCGTCGAGCCGGCAATTAAATCCCTGACGTATCGCGACCGCGATCTCCGCCTTAAGCCCGTACCGTCATCCGTGATGGAACGCGCGCGGGGCCCTTTTACCGCAAAACGGCCCTCAGTGAATTTGTCTGCGCATGAATTACGCACTTGGCACGCTCGCGTAGAAAGGAAGAGAGAGAGAGAGAGAGAGAGAGAGAGAGAGAGAGATTGTCGGTAGTCTTGTAAGAAACACAATGCCGGCACTGATGCCAGAATTGAGACGCGAGCAACACGACTCCGTACTGGTGGGGATACACACACAAGCGTAAACCGTGTACGTGTAATGCGCAGAGCGCTCTGCGCATTACACGTACACGGTTTACGCTTGTGTGTGTATCCCCACCAGTACGGAGTCGTGTTGCTCGCGTCTCAATTCTGGCATCATTGAATGCCGGTCGTCGAGTCCGCTGCACATTTCGCGAGAATATAATTGTGGCGGTGGCTAAAGAGAAAAGAGCTATATAGAAGGTGTCCCAAAATTAGACCGACAAACTTTAGGTTATAAAGTTGGTTATAAAGGATACCAAAACAAGCCAATTTTGTCAATAAATCCGTGTCCGCAAATGAGTTCTTGGCACTAGAGTTTTTGACACTAGAGAATCAAAGTCTAACAAGGGCAAAAATCGTCGAAAAAGAATATTTTTTCAAAATTTTATTAATGTGGTTAAATAGAGATGTTTTGACCATGACACTCTTATACAAAACATTTTTTGATATCTCGAATAATTTTCGGGATATATCGAGAAAAGTAAAAAGCCGTTCTACATATGAGGGGTGATTCCACTCCTTAGAATGGTTCTTGGGCCGCAACTGAAAATGTCTAAATTCATCTATTTACTCTTTCTACATGTGTGTAAAGTTTCATTAAAATCAGAATTTTCGGATTTGTGAGGTTCCCTTGTAAGTTATTGATTCTTTAATGCCAAAACAGCTCATTTGCAGACACAGGTTTATTGGCAAAATTGGCTTGTTTAGATGTTCTTTATAACCATTTGAAGTTTGCCGGTCTAATTTTGAAACACCCTGTAATCAGAGAATAATCCAGGTTGAGAAATACATAGCTTTACGTCAAGCTTTTATTTTACTTTATTTTATGAAATACGGCAGGCAACTGCAACTCTTTATTAATCGCTAATGAAATTGTAGTGCCTTTCTGTTTTGAGTAAATTTTAGCTTTCACGTTAGCTTATAAAATATTTCCTAGTAACTGCAAATATATATTTTTGTATAATAACTTTTCATGTAATTTCTGTAAAATAAAATGCATATTAAATGCATATTAAGCTGTCGTGCTTTTTCTTCAACCACCGCACCAATAAAAAAGAACCGATGCAACAACAATTTGATTAATTTTTTTTAAAAAGCTTGAAAAAGTCTTGAAGTTCGATATATTTAATTTCAAGCTTAATTAAATCTAATTTGTAATTTATTTTTCTCAGACTTGAGATTAATTAATAAAAGGCATGCAAAAGATGATTGTTAGAAATTTGAAGTTTGCCGGTCTAATTTTGAAACACCCTGTAATCAGAGAATAATCCAGGTTGAGAAATACATAGCTTTACGTCAAGCTTTTATTTTACTTTATTTTATGAAATACGGCAGGCAACTGCAACTCTTTATTAATCGCTAATGAAATTGTAGTGCCTTTCTGTTTTGAGTAAATTTTAGCTTTCACGTTAGCTTATAAAATATTTCCTAGTAACTGCAAATATATATTTTTGTATAATAACTTTTCATGTAATTTCTGTAAAATAAAATGCATATTAAATGCATATTAAGCTGTCGTGCTTTTTCTTCAACCACCGCACCAATAAAAAAGAACCGATGCAACAACAATTTGATTATTTTTTTTTTAAAAGCTTGAAAAAGTCTTGAAGTTCGATATATTTAATTTCAAGCTTAATTAAATCTAATTTGTAATTTATTTTTCTCAGACTTGAGATTAATTAATAAAAGGCATGCAAAAGATGATTGTTAGAAAGAATATAACTTTTCATATAATCTGCAAGCAACAGAAAACGTGATTCTCGTGAAGTTCCAACCCAAATGTGTATGCCAAGTACATTCAATGAAAATGCTCCACTTATTCATTCACCTGGCATCAAATAGTATTTCCATCGACGATCACGTCGTTATCAGGGCCGTTCGAGAAAAAGAGGAGGATGGAGGAGGAGACCAAGAGATATCGATAGAAAGCGAAATAAGTTGGTGACAAAGTGGTGGAAAGACGAGGGGGAGCGAGCGGTGCTTCTCTGAAACGATAGGCATCTTCAGACAGTCTGCGATGAACTACCCTTAACCGTATTCAACCCCTCGACCCATTGGGTAATAAACGACTGTCTAAAGCGCATAAAGAGCAGATTCGACTCGCGAGGATCTTTACCTTGTGTCCCTCTGACAAACGGCCCGGTATTCAAGCGCCGATCTTCGTCAAGATTGCAGCCCGATTGCTCGTCTTCCATTTCACTTTGGGCGTCCCTCGGCAATTTTGATTTCGTACATACAGCGTCCTCAACGATATACTAAAGATCAGTCATTCTTTAATTAATTAAGGATCTATTTCTCGTCAATGGAATTTTTATAAGACGACAATTTGCCTTTTACAAATATTGACTTATATATTTGCTCAATTGGTAGATCTTTAGAAAATAGATTTCCATTTTAATGATATACATGTTAAAATACCTTTTATATATATTTTTTTCAATTTAGATCTCTTTGATACAAGATAGTTTTAAATTGAAAAAGAAAATCGATTAGGAAAGTTATCAATATTTTATAAAATATATTTTCTTTTTCTCTTTATATAAGAAAACGTCATTATGAGATTCATTGTGCGAACATTAAGTGCTTTTTATGGATGATTTTATCCGCAATATCTGAAAAATTATAGTTCTTTTTACTATCGTTGCCGAAAGAAAATATCTTACACTAAAAAAAAATATACTAAATTTGAAAAAATGTTTTTTATTTAAAAAAATTATGTATTTAAATACTTGCAAAGAAATTAGTTATTTTAATCAAGCAGCAAATATATTTAAATTAGTAAAATATAAAATAAAAGCAAAGTATGCTTTTCTTTGCAATTAAAAAAAATTTTGTTTTTTTATCTTTATTATACTAAATTAATTTATTTAAAAAAACATTATTCAATTTTTAGCTGTTTGTTTCAAGAGACACAGGTTTTCTTTATTTCAATAAATAATTTTTTATCTTCAAATATATATATCGCCCGTCTGTCTACCCTCACATCCACTTATTGTTACTGTTCATCCCTTTGCTCTCCCTCTATCGATCCTTATCTCTCTCGAGGAGAGAGCATTATCTCACGTTCGATGTTTTATCAAACGACTAAGTAATAGTGTCAGAAGCTTTTCGAGTCTCATCTCATTCGAAATCAACTTTAATAATACCGAATTATCGCAAGTGAAAAATCCATTATTTTATATCAACCATTTTTCCTTCATATATGAAAAGCTCTGAACAAATTATAAAAATATACAGTAAAATTTATATTAAAATTTTAAATAATATATTTTAAAAATTATAATTCTTATTATATGCAACTAATAATTTATTTAATATAAGAAAATATCTCTGGAAACAAAGTATATTTATTTAAATAAAAAGAAATTGATTAACAAAATGTATCTATTCGACCAAAAAAAAATTTATTTTTAGTGTAATAATTGCGATTTTAGCGCGTCAATTTTGCAACAACATAATTCAGTTCCTCCGTCTTTCGAATTACGCTCATCCTGCTGCTCAATCACTTTCAATCTTTCAGCAATTTCAAATAATAAACGGATCAGCGCGGAAAGTACGCGGCTGCAACTACTTGACAAATGATACCAGGAGACGATTCCCGATTCCTCTTCATCACGATGACGTCCGTATATATATAGATACTTTGTTTCACTCGCATCGCGCGTTCGCTCGCGACCAAGTAATTTCCGGCGTGAAATTTTGCTATAGTCGAGAAAAGAATCCCTCCGCGATACCTTAGCGTTGCGTGCTCTTTCAACGACTCATCTCTCTCTGTAATTACACATCTGTCTTAATTCATATCATAATCCTTATTCCTCACTTTGCTCTATTTTATTGCAAGACCCATTATCATCTTCATGGAATTAGTTTCGTTATGTGTGACATCTTGGGGATAAATTTCACACACATAACAAAACTAATTGCGTGAAGATCATAATAGACTCTGCGAAACAAATATGTATACATATGCATATCTATGTATGTATACATATAAACAGACATTAATATATTGACATATGTGTAATATTTATTTCGTAAAAATTAATTAAATACTTTTTTTTGAAAATTTACATTTGAGTAGAACTAATAAAATTAACGTACAATATTTCGTAAAATCTTATAAACTAACTAAATAGATTAAAAAAAAATAATATAAATTATAAAAATTAATTTTCACAATTGAATATAAATTATAAAAAATTGATTTTTACAATTGAAGAGAAAAGATAACATGTTTCAACAATTGATATAACTAAATCCTGACTGAATAAAACTTTACTCTTAATTGAAGGAAAAATTACAGCTTTCTATCTCTCTAAAATCACTATGTATAAATCCAGATTCCACTCAATTGTACAACTCGTTTCATATTTATCGATCTATATACGCATGACTATAAAAAATAAATTAAATTTTCTCTTCTAATTTTTCCTAATTTTCATTCATAATTTTTATTAGTACTAAAGATAAGAGTATAACGTGAACTGTATTTGCGATTCATTATTGTACTCTGACATTTTCCTGTAGTTTTTCGCGCGATCTGCAGACCAATATTGCCTGTTTTCGAAATCACACAAGTAGATGGGTATCGTTCGGTTTTCAATATCTATTCCACGAGCGTTTACCCTCCACGGCACTTCTCAGCGGTATCGAGTAGTGTAACCTCACACAGTTGCTACTACCGCTTTCCTCTCTCTTTCTCTTTCTCTTGATTTCTTCCCGCAGATTCGCCAGGATTTCGACACGAGATCAGTATCCTTGTTTCATCGAGATTTCACCAGTCGATATCGCCCGTCTGTCTACTCTCACATCCACTTATTGTTACTGTTCATCCCTTTGCTCTCCCTCTATCGATCCTTATCTCTCTCGAGGAGGGAGCATTATCTCACGTTCGATGTTTTATCAAACGACTAAGTAATAGTGTCAGAAGCTTTTCGAGTCTCATCTCATTCGAAATCAACTTTAATAATACCGAATTATCGCAAGTGAAAAATCCATTATTTTATATCAACCATTTTTCCTTCATATATGAAAAGCTCTGAACAAATTATAAAAATATACAGTAAAAATAATCGTCCGATGTTTTATCAAACGACTAAGTAATAGTGTCAGAAGCTTTTCGAGTCTCATCTCATTCGAAATCAACTTTAATAATACCGAATTATCGCAAGTGAAAAATCCATTATTTTATATCAACCATTTTTCCTTCATATATGAAAAGCTCTGAACAAATTATAAAAATATACAGTAAAAATAATTTTTTGCTCAAATACGTACTATTTTATATACATTGTATCTATTATTCATATATAAAAAATACATTTTTTTATTTATTATATTCATAAAATTATAGACTTATACATTCTAGCTATTATTAAGAATTCTGTAATTAAAAATTTCTTCTTACAAGCATTGCAAAACAGATTATTCTTTCATATTGCTGCTTATCAATTACATCTTGTCTCGTCTATCAATTACATTTTGTCACATCGCACAAATCGCGACGTAATAATTTCTCGGCAATTTATTTGCGTACGTCGTCGGCGGAGGTGCTCTTCCCCCTCCCCTCCCCTCTCCTACTCTCGTAAAGGTTAAGTCGTCTGTAGACGAGTAATAAAGAATACTGTAGTATTCCCAAACTTTGCATACTAATTAACCGCGCGTTTATCTGCCCCCCGGTATCTGGTACTCGAGGGGCCTCTTCTGTTCAGGGGGACGATTCCAATTTTTGTTTTCCATCTCCCTTTTCTGCCATTTCTCTCGCGCACGCTGATTAAATATTCTTTTATCTCTCGTTTTTAGTCGGTTTTATCGACAAGTACAAGCGCTCGCGACGATGTTATTACAGCGCTTTCGTTCCTGTTAAAACTTCGCGTAATGACGCGTCGACCTTCCCCAACCGTTCATTACAATGAGCTTTTATACGCTGCAGTAAGCCGATACATTTTCGATATGGCTACGATTGCAATTGCGTAAAGTTTCAGCTCAATTTTCTAGTCACTGCACGTGCATTACTTTATATGTGTTTAAATTTTTAAATGTGTATGCGGGAGAAAAAATTTAAATTACTATCTAAAAGTTATATTTCTTATTTAATATGCTAATACTTTGTGTATAATTATGTAACAGTATTTTAAAATCCCAATTCTAATATACTTCTAATATTTTTTATAGTAACTTTACTACCCTGCCAATTTTTTAAATATATTTAGATATAACTTTTTATTTTTTACCTATATATATATATATATATGTGTGTGTGTGTGTGTGTGTGTGTGTGTGTGTGTGTGTGTATAATTCTTTGATAGGATTTCATTATAATTTTACGCGTAATTATATAAGCGGATAGTCGAAACCTTTTAAAAAATTAATTGCCGCAATGTGCACAGATACGGATCTTCATAAAAAATCCTCTAATGAAAAAGATAAGCCCGCATCGATGTGTCACGTAATAAATCAATAATAAAGTTGAGGTCGGGTCAATAAACTCACATCGAAAAAAGTAATTTGACATTTCCCTCTCTTTTTGCAATCGCAATTTTCTCGCTACATATTATAATAACTATTTTAGACACTGATCAAAAATTTAATTATTGCAATGAGAGAAAAAATGTTAAATCAACTTTGTCATTAATTTTGAATCTTACATCTTTTTATCTTATCTTTTTACTTTTGCTTTTTCTTCGGACGCGCTTGTTTTTATTAGTCTATATCTAATTCGTGAATTTGCAGAAAGTATCAATAAGAAAAGAACACGATCCTAAAAATTTTTTTTCCTTATCTTATATTTTTTCACTAATATACAGAGTATCCGACAAGTAAGTGACCAAACGAAAGGTGGAGGTAGATTGGGTGAAACTGAAAAGAAAAGTCCTGTACCATTTTTTTATATAACGCTTAATAAAAGAGTTATTATTGAGTAAAGTCTGACCCATCAGCGTCGACTTTTAGCCGGACGCACGTCAGTGAGCCGCCCGTCTGTTAGTGTGTGTCGCCGTAGCGACGGAGCGCTCACGCACACTACTAGGCGCGCGGCTAAAAGTCGACGCTGATTGGACAGACTTAAACAATAATAACTCCTTTATTAAGCATTATAAAAAAAAATGTTTCAGGACTTTTCGATTCAGTTTGACCCAATTTACCTCCATCTTTCGTTTGATCACTTACTTGTCGGACACCCTGTATATTGGAATCAAATAAATAAGCAGCCCAATTAACGAAACCGTTTGAATATCGACATATTAGTTCTTAAATTTTAAATGGACATATAATTTGATTTTTTTATGGCAAACAAATAATAAACTTGTTAATAAATTTACATATATTATATCTATTTATTTATGCTTTATGTGTGGATTATATATTGTATTCAATCTCGTAGAAGAACTTTAATATTACATAATTGTTAATTAAATTCTTCTAAATTAAATATTAAGACATTTAATATTAATATCATATGCATGTTTCTTGTAATAAACATAACAAATCAAGCTTGATTTGTTTATAAATAAAAGAACAAAATCAAATATTGACAAAATTAGTATATCAGTATATTAATACAACCCAATCATTAGCTCATATATATGTATATACATATATTATATAAATGTAAACAATTTTGTAATAACGCAGCAACTACCAGATTTTTTGAAATAAGCAATCAAAAATTAAAAAATGTTTTTGTAAAGAAAGTAATTTAGTATAATAAATATAAAAAACAATTTTTTTTTATTTGCAAATAAGAGCATACTTTGCTTTTATTTTATATTATACTAATTCAAATATATTTGCTGCTTGATTGAAATAACTAATTCCTTTGCAAGTATTTAAATAAATAATTTTTCCCTTGCAAGTATTTGAATAAATAGTTTTTTTAAATCAAAAAAATTTTTTGGGTTTGGTATATTTTTTTCAATGTTGTAATATGTTATTTCGCAAAAATTCTCTCGAATTTCGACCCTTTTACAAAAGAGCTGCGCCGATTGACGATTTAGGGATAGTTCGCGAACATTTTCAAGCGAGTTCGGCTAATCGGTCGTGCGATAAAAAACGGTGGAGGTAAAATCGGTCCCGGAAAGGAGAGGAGGATGGTGGAAAAACGCGAAGGATGAGGAAGGATTCTTGCAATTACGAGAGTTTTAGCGGCGCGAGAAGTGCGACGAGAAGTATGCGCGCACAGCACGCATAGTAGTAGCAGTAGTAGTAGTAGTAGTCGAAGTACATATTTGAAAAACGAGAGAGAAATGAGAGAACTGCGCGCTCAACCGGGAGAATATTTTCCCCACGTTCCAAATTCCACGTTTTCGCGCATTCTCGCCATCGTCGACGTATCATGGCCCGGCGACATAAATTAAAAACTTCGTTCTCGCGCGGAACCACTTCGGTTATTTGCTTTCCTTTGATTCGCGCGGATGCTGGATTCTTTTTCTTTTCTTTCCTTTACATCTACCTGCCTGCAACGAGAACGCGATATGAGGTTTTGAGGAAAAATCGACGGCTGTACGATTTCTTTGGGAAAATTCCGCGAATAAACACGTAGCTTTACACGCGCGAGTGTCACGGATTTTTTCATATATTATACTTTAAAAAAATTGTATATTTTATACATTAATTTTTTACACAAATTAATGGGTTATATTATCATTAACCGTAAATTAATTATGAGTAATATTATTCTCTTCATCCTGTTTCATAAGATAATCTCGCTCAATCTCGTGATTACGATTTTCTTTCTTATTTTAATTATTCATTTCTTAATGCAAATGATGTTAAAACACAAAACATATCGCTTTAAAGTTATGTAGCTTATCTGCAAGTCGAAACTTGTACGACGCTGTAGATGCTCGATATATAGCGCAATAACTTCGCAGTCAGGTCGTGTACATGCATATTCAAATCTGCGCAAAAGCATTACATTGCTCTTTCTTTAACAGTCCATTTCTTTTTAAGATCTTTAAATTATGTACTTTTTTCGCCGAGAGAAAATGATAAAGGAAATATTCTAGAGATATATCTTACAAACAGTAGATTTATATCGATGTAAAACAATTCTAGGATTTATATATAGGGTGTCCCAGAATTAGACCGACAAACTTCAGGTGGTTATAAAGAACACCAAAACAAGTTAATTTTGCCAAACCCGTGTCCGCAAATGAGCTGTTTTGGCACTAGAGAAAAAAGACTAACAAGAGAACCTCGCAAACCCGAAAATTCTGATTTTAATGAAACTGTACACACATATGGGGGGGGATTTAGAAATTTCTCGAAAATTATTCGAGATATCAAAAAGTGTTTTATACGAAAGTTGCATGGTAAAAATACTTCTATTTAACTACATTAATAAAATTTTGAGAAAATAATTTTTTCAACAATTTTTGCCCTTGTTAGTCTTTGATTCTCCAGTGTCAAAACGGCTCATTTGCGGACACAGATTTATTGACAAAATTGGCTTGTTTTGGTGTCCTTTATGATCACCTGAAGTTTGTCTAATTCTGGGATACTCTGTATAGAATTTTACAAACATTAAAATGTACAAAATTTTCTAAAAATTTAGACACATTTTGTCTAAATTTTCAGATATGGATTGTCTGAAAGAAATTTCAGACAATCTGCCTTAATCATCAGAATCATTTTTCCAAAAATTTAAATAGTGTATTTGCAAAAAAGCTGTGGACACTTTGTCTAAAGTTTTAGTCAACTTTTTTTATAGTGTACACTATAAAAAATTTTCTAAAAATTTAGACACATTTTTGTCTAAATTTTCAGATCTGGGTGTCTGAAAAAAAATTTTAAACAATCTGTCTTAACTGAATGTTCAGAAGAGTTTGTCCGAAAATTGAAGCGTGTCTGAGAATTCAGACAGCATTCAGTCTGAAAATTCAGATCTTGTGTCTGCAAAAAAACTGTAGACACTTTGTAATTTCTGACGTTTCAGTCAATCTTTTTTAGTATATATATATATATATATAAAATATTATATTATATATAAAATACCAAATGCCAATTTAATTTAAATCAGCCAGTTTTATGTATCTGGGAGTAGCGTGTGTATGGTAAAGACAGACATACGATCATACAACATATCGATCTCCGAGAAACGTCACAGGATCTCCTTCGCGCTCAGCTCTCACGTCTGGCATGCACGGGCTCTTATCACTGTCACTTTCCGGCCGAGCGACCGACTTTCTCCCTTGCTGGTGGCCGCTCTCGCTCATCCCCGAGGGGGTGAGACCAATCGGCGCGCCCCTTTAGCGCCGCAGCGTGGCGCGGCGCGCATGCGCGCGCCCATTCGTCGTATATCTATAAGGGTAGCTACCCTCGGCGAGGCCGGTCAGTTCTCGCCCGTCCGGGAAATCGGGCCGTTGTATCCGATCGCAGTTCGCGTGATACGTCTCGTGTATCGCGACTGTCTCTCGTCCATCCGAGCAGTATCAACACGCGTTTCGTTGCCGCCGACGGAAAACGAAAATGTCCGCGATGCCAATCGCGGCTTAGAAACCCCGTCTTCAGACGGAGGGAGACACGTTTCTTTGCGAGACACGTGTATACGTTTACGAGACGCGGCGGGTTATCGTTTATGCTAGTAGTCGAGGGTTGCACATCGGTCTCGCTGGTGGTTACTGATGGGTAAAAGTGTTCTCGTCGTGGGAGTAGTGACGAATACACAGTAAGGATCTCGAGAACGCGATCGAGTTGTGCCTTGCTCGTCCAAGAAGTCTTCGGGCGACGAATTTTAAAGAGAACTATCATTATCTCTCTCGGATACGCCGGACGTAAAAAGCTACATATTCCCGTCGAGATGTTGGTTAATGCGTGTCGATTCAATCGTTTCGCATCCGGCGATGACGTTGATAAATTTGAATAGTGATTCGCTTCTATATTGTCAATTGATTGAATAATCGCGATAATTTTATGATTTGTCGCCACATTTTCAACAATACGAAACGTAGGGAATAACATTAATCGACACCAGCAATACATTTTTTTTAATTGGGTAATCGTACAAATTGCGCGGTAATGCTGACCAAATGATATCTTACGGTAATATCTAAAAATGAAATATTGATGGTGTGATGAAGTAACACGAGAACGAAACGTGTAATTCAATTGTCGCATATTAACCAGCGAATACGTTGATCTACCAAAATCACTTGCCGATTCGCTTGTCAGAAATGTCGAGCAATATTAAGCGAGAGAGAGAAAGAGAGAGAGAGAGAGAGAGAGAGAGAGAGAGAGAGAGAGATGTGAGCGAGCAGGAGAAGTTAATCGGACGAAACGTGAAAGCACGAATTTAATTGTTCTATATTGCCGATTGCAATGTCGATCAACCGAAATCCTACGGCAATTAGATTTCCAGTGAGATTACATGTGAGTGTCATATTCACGGAGATAAAATTGATTAACGTCGACAAAATGTGTATCCAACGTAATTCCCATATATCGCGCGAGAATAAAATCTATCTACATTAATAGAACATCTCTAAATGGAATAGAAAGCTAAAGAAAATGCTCGCGTTCTATCTTTCGATTTCACTTTTGTAATCGCCGATTAACAGTGTGTCAATCGAGACCGTATGGTTAAAAAAACGTTTCTGTTGTCTAGAATTGATTTTAATTTAACTTGTTTTTCTGAAGACATATGTATAAGTAGAAATGATAACTAAAGTAAACTTTAGTCGTCTATAACTAATGCTTTTAAAAACGTTGTATAACAATCAGATCTGAATATCGTGAAGCAAATAAATGATATAGATAACGATTTTATGAAAAATCTATGAGCAGCAACCTTTTGATCACAAAAATATCGTTATTTTTAAATAAAATCTTTTTTATTTTATTTAAAAATATAATAATTCTTGAATTTTATTTATTTAAAAATATTATTTTTAA
>NW_021850093.1:225231-242896 GCF_003651465.1 Formica exsecta
AAAAATATTATTTTTAAATAAAATAAAAAGAAATAGGATATTGAGATTATTTATTGTGTAATAATATTAATGAAAAATGATAATTAATAACAGCTCTTGTGCTAGTTCAAAGTGCATTCTCTGTAACATTTAATAAGCACGTGTTATAACATTAATTGTCGATGAGTTTAACAATTTAACGGTGTAATAATGAGAATTTTAATTAAAATTATAAGCATATTTAATTAAGCGATAATGGTTCAATAATTACGTGGGTATATATCATAGATAAATTGCGGCAGTAAAATTTACTTATATAAATGAATAATTGAATTTTGTTCTGAATTAATAAAATTTATTTTTCAACTATCTTCAACCATATATCTCGTTAATAATTATTATAAAGCTCGGAACTCTAAGAACGCCCAAGTTTGACGAGTTTATAGAGTTACGAGTTTGAAGTTCAATAGAGAGAGGGATACCATTCACTTGAGTGACTTGTGTCTTTGAGTCAAGAGTACTGCAATCAGACGTAAGGGTTTTATGCCGGATGACATGTGCTTCAAGTGCAATCATATATAATTGCCCTTTGATCTTCAGAAACGCGATCATCATAACATAATCCCCAGACAGATTCTAAAGTGGACGGAGAAGCTTGCGTCCGATATTCCGAGAGACTTCATTATCCGAATTAAAACAGGGGGAAAAAGGATAAAACGTTCCTCCATTATACGCGAGATAACACGTGTCCATTTCGCGAACGCGGAAAAATATATTCGAATTAATTAATATCTATAATCGTGATTGGTTGTGAGAGCAAAGCGGATTCGTATTTATATTTCGAATGAACGCTCGATTACATCGCATCGATATGTAACGATATGCTTTATAATTACAACATGATGCAATAATAATTGCCGTATCTTTTGTCAAAGGGAAATAAAAATCCGCACACTGCGCTTTAGTTATAAATAAGCAGGAGCATAATTATATCGATACCGAACGAGTAAAGCTCGATTAACGCACTTTTCCCCAATTCGTCGCGGGAGGATTTCTACGTAATTTCGTTAGAATGAGAACTCCCTCCATTCCCTCTCTCCCCCTCCGCCCTCCGCCGCTGGAAAGAGGGATTCTCCGCGGATGTAATCGAGTGTGGCGCATTTCCATCCCTTCCCCCCCCCCCCCCCGCCAGGCCTCTGGGGAGGTTAGAANAACGGTCTCCGGAGAGATTATGAATTAGCGAGCGTGTTTGCGGAGACAATCTCGGACTCTCGCAGCACTCGTGTATAGCTAGGGCGAGATATCCCAAGCGCGTTTCCGGAATCTAGTTCATCGTGTTTAGTTAACATCAAATGAGTTATTCCGCGCGCGAGAGGCGCAAAATGGATTCGCTGCTTACTCCGCATCACTGCTCTCGCTGAGTTTACACATAAATCCTCTGCATTTTACATTAACCTCACCCCGCCTCCCCTCCTCCCCGCCATCGCGTCGAGCCTAGCGCCGTTAAAATCTCTCTCAAGTAACGATTAAGTTGGCCAGCAATTAAATTGACCTCAAGACGACTGCGTGACCCCTTAACGCGTAAGTTTTATGGATCGTCTCATTCAATTTGATGCATTTTAATTTTTAACATATCAAAATTTTGTTTATACAGGGTGTCCCAGAATTAGACCGACACATTTCAGCAATGAGCCGTATTGACACTAGAGAATCAAAGACTAAGAAGGGCAAAAATCTTTGAAAAAAATTATTTTTTAAATATTTTATTAATGTGGTTAAATAGAAGTGTTTTTACCATAAAACTTTTATATAAAATATTTTTTGATATCTCGAATAATTTTCAAGATATATCGAGAAAAGCAAAAAGCCGCTCTATATATGAGGGGTAATTTCACTTCTTAAAATCGTTTTTAGGTCGCAACTGGAAATTTTTAAATTCATCTATTGACCCCCCCCCCCTTCACCTACATGTGTGTAAAGTTTCATCAAAATCAGAATTTTTGGGTTTGCGAAGTTCCCTTGTTAGTTTTTGATTCTCTAGCGTCAAAACAGCTCATTTGCGGACACCGATTTATTAGTAAAATTGGCTTGTTTTGGTGTTCTTTATAACTATCTGAAGTTTGTCGGTATAATTCTGGGATACTCTGTATATTAAAAAATCTTGTAAAATTATGTAAAAAAAAATAATAATTTTTTATCCATTCTTATGTCCATTGATTCATCATTTATTTTCAATTGTTTGAGACTAAGACACAAAGTTAATGGAAAATGTGAAAGAGAAAAAGATAGAGAAAAAAGAGTCGAAGAAAAATCAAGAGGACAAGATGATTTCAACGGTACGTAGTGTAGTTTGTTGTTTGGGCAGACAGTAATGTTGAAAATCGTTGTGTTGTAAGAAAGAGTATCGGGCCAAATCGAAAACATCGATTCGATAGCTTTGAAACGCGATGCTATCGCTAGTATTGCGGATCTCTATGTTGTAATTGCATTTAGAATGGAACAGGAACTATCGAAGTTTCTCCTAGGACAACAATCCCCAAGGCAGTCCAAACATAGTTGCAGAATATAACAATAGGAATATTAATGGTACATTCAACTATTAATCCAAATGCAAAAAAGTGTTAATTTTCTTCGAAAATATTAAATCATTATACCCTCAATGAAATGTTGACATAAGTTGAATGATTGTTGTATAAAAGTGTATATATTTTGCACTTTCAACATTAAATATTTTATTAATTAAACCTTAGATGAAATTGTTAATAAGATTAATTTTAATTAAAATTAGTCTGAATATTTTCAAACATAATTTCATAATTACATAATTTTTTTGCTTCACAAACGTACAGTAGAATTTTCGAGCGCAAAAGGACTTGTAATATCAGATACTCAGCGGTTAATTTGGAGTTTGCCAGTCGAATTCTCTCGCATCATGAATTCTAGAGATTCCCCCACTGGTAGACAGAGAGACAACTGATTAATGTTGAATGCGCGTTTGATAAATGATCGAATCCTCAACGAGGAGGAAGATAGACGCGATGGAGAATCACTGGCCCAATGCTCTCTTGCGGTTCGTAGCTGCGGTTTGATCGAAAGGATATGTATCTCCCTCCCCCTCATATGCGCGAAAACTTCCTCCGGAAGATAAACCGTTCTCTTTCAGCCTGCCCTTGCCTCGTCCTCGGGACCGGGGTGAGAGTGAGGGGGTGGAGGGGGGGGGGGGCACAAAAGTTTTCCGCGCACGAGAAAGATTCACAAAAGATTTTTTTTCTCTTCCCGTTCGCCGCGACGTAATCCGAAGAAGGTCGACGGAGTTTCGTTTGGAAAATTTATAAGAAACTAACGAACAAAACTCTCTCGACCGGAAATTCTCGAGATACCCGAAAAGCGATCTCATTCAATCGCAGAACGGAGTCTTGAGTATAATTCGGAGAAGGTAAAGTTATATGAAGCTTGATGAAGAGATACAATTCTCGAGATACTCTTTGGTTTGCAAATAATCGAGAAACTAAGTTCGAACTAATTAGGAGCAATGTAGAGAGGATAATATTAAGTAATAGCAGTACGTAAAACAGTAACAGCGAAATACCTAACTTATTAAAATTATATTTTAAAATAATTTATTGGTATATAAATATATATAAAATTCATTGATCCTCTATTTATGAATAAAATATATTTTAACAGAATTAAAATTATGATAAGAAAGAGGAGACTCATTAATTAATTTTAATTTAAAGAATGTTAAACAAATAGAGAAACACATTAATGTTAAATATTAAAAATATGGTAAAATTAATAATGGTAAAATTAATTCGTTGGCTTTGGTCCCGCATCGTTACTCGTGCACTGTTAAAATTTCGAAATTCTCTTTTGTGTTCATTATACAAATAATTAAAAATCTGACTTTTCAACAGAAGCTCGTTGATCGAGATGTATTGTTAAATGATCGTTCAAATCGTTAGCGTGCCTGTCACGTGTGCAAGTCTTTATAATCCTCGGGGTTGCAGCGAAAGTAGGTCGAACTTTCGCATGGGAGGAAATTAGGGATGAGTTACCGCGTGCATCATTTCTGCCAAGATAGAGAGAGAGAGAGAGAGAGAGAGAGGAAAGGGGTATCGATCCTGGAATTATTAGGTAATTACCGTGGTGCGGCGGGAATAATTCCAGAATCGATTACACAGAGTCGGAGGTCGAGGGAGAGGCGAAATGGGAACTGACAAGCAGGACGTATTTTTAAACTCTTCCTTCGCACTGAATTAAGTGCTAGCTCGTTCAATATTAGACCGCTCGCATATTTCTATCTAATGATATTATGCAGCTCGGAATTTTAGGAGAGAGAGAGAGAAAGAGAGATAGATAGATAGATAGATAGATAGATAGATAGATAGATAGATAGATAGATAGATAGATAGATAGATAGATAGATAGATAGATAGATAGATAGATAGATAGATAGATAGATAGATAGATAGATAGATAGATAGATAGATAGATAGATAGATAGATAGATAGATAGATAGATAGATAGATAGATAGAGAGAGAGAGAGAGAAAGAGAGAGAGAGAGAGAAAAAGTATGTAATTATTTACAATGTATTTTTTAAAACAATTATTTGTTTTTTTCTTTACACTAATTGATTTGTCTCATTATTCTGTACATAAAAGTATTACGGTAAGATTATCGAAAACTAAATATTTAACATATCTCACTTCGTTTCCGAAAAATATGCCCGCGTCACTATAAATGCCGCACCCTGTATATATATACACAAATAATTTCGCGATACTGTCGCAAATAGAAAAATAAAAAAGGTCACATGTCGAGAGAAACTTCGCGGGCGAACAAGGCACATCCTTCCTATAATCGAAGAATCGAGACGATTTCTCGAAAATGGCGAGTCAGAGCGTGGGATGAATTTTGCAGAAAATCGAGAACGCGCTGTAACGACGACGACGAGGATTTTATATGAGACGACTTTACGACCCTTAATGTCTCCATCGTGAGATCGCTGGGTCGGTAGCCATATCCAACGCGCGAGGGACGCGAGGTCCTGCGGGACTCGGGATCAACTCGTGGTGAGGAGGAGGAGGGAGCGAAGGGACGGATAAGAGCTAAGATAAAGACGATGGGGGTGCCGGACGTGGAGCAGGCCAAGAGGCGACTCCAGGATATACTTAGGCGAGCGCAGAAGCTGGAGATACCGACCCAGGAGGTGATCTCGACGAGGACGGCGCGTAAATTGCTCGCGAGGACGCGCAACGTCCTGGCGTGGACCATCTGGATAGGCGTGTTCGTCGTCCTGCTCAGCGGTGTCGTCTACGCGCGCTGGCCGACACGACAGGACGTGGAGACTGTCAGGACCGTGCTGAGGCGAACAGTAAATATATATTTTTCTCTTGTTAAGCCGTAGAATAATATCTTGAAACATATACAGGAATTAGATAAAATAATAGAAATATCTAGTAACTTACCAAAATTCTTTATTATTATACTATGATGTAGAATCACCTTTGGCCTTTAATACAGTCTGAATTCTCCTGGCAATGGAATCAAGCAATTCCTGGATAGTGTTTAATGGAATTTGATGGAATATACCATTCTTCATGCTTGAATCTCTTCAAGTTCGTTTAGAGATGATGGAAGAGAATAATATCTGTACCTAACTCTGTTTTCCAAAACAGATGAGATGTTCAGTCTTTATTTAAAAAGCATGAAGACAAAACATCATTCCTGGCCAGCATGGTCACCAGATCTAAACATCATCGAGAACTTAAAGAATGGTATAATATTCTATTAAACACATTATCTAGGAGTTGCATGATTCCATTCCCAGGAAAATTCAGATTGTATTAAATACCAAAAATTGTCTTACACTATATTAATAAAGGATTTTTGTGATTTACTAGGTGTTTCCATTATTTTATCCAGCCCCTATATGTTTCACATACATATATGTCCATTTTTTATAAATCGCAAAATCGATTTCATAGAATTTTAGCTTTTGATAAATACTCTCCTTTTGAGAAATTCACAGCAACAGACAATATTTCATCTTCTCTTCTTATAATTTTCTAAATTTGCGCAAAATTTTCTTACGAATCACCCTTTTCTCATTTCGTTTACACGTAAACGTAAAGGAAGAATAAAAAGCCTTCCTTGCTTGAAATTCTTTGAGCTTTGACTCTCCATCAAACATTTTCCGACGAAAAATATTTTATCTATTTATCGATATTGATCCGTCGCTCGAGATGAGTACTT
This sequence comes from Formica exsecta, assembly GCF_003651465.1. Lineage (NCBI taxonomy): Eukaryota > Metazoa > Arthropoda > Insecta > Hymenoptera > Formicidae > Formica > Formica exsecta. Next base: position 231,472 of record NW_021850093.1, read on the forward strand.
TTATTGAAATTTTCATTGAAATGATCGCGATACTCTTGCACTGGTGCTACGTTTCGGCCAATTAAACGCGCGACGTATCCATTATAATAAACGTCGATATAATACCGAAAAAGCATTAGAGGTGGAAAAATAAAATTTACTAGTGATATTTATTATGGCGACAGTTATAGGACCGATAAACGGCGGCATGGAAAATTATCCTCGTAAATGGAAAGGTGCAAACAACAGTTACCGGATAAGTGTTTTCGGCAGAATAAAAGTCGATCGATCCTCGGCGTTGTATGCATTCTGCCAATTAGCGATCTTTTCCCAGGCGTCAATATAATAAATTATTATTCCGAAAGAATCCATGAAAATAACTCCTATGCCATTATAAAAAGAAAATATAAAATAAATGTAATAATGTTTAGGGTTGCAGGATACTAAGGATACTAAGACTGATCTTGATATTGTTTTGTTCTGTCGTCGTCAAAATTCGAGACAAAATCAAGACAAGATTTTTAGTTAGTTGTCAAAACAAGATCAAGACAAGATTTTTAATTAGTTGTCAAGACAACACCAAATCTACGATTAGCAAGATTATTGGTTTTTTAGAAAAGCTAAAATATTTATATTTGTAAATTAGATAAGAAAAAAATTACTATATTATATAAACGTAAAAAATTTTATTTAATGAATAGAAATTTTAATAAATAAAAGCATTTATATTGATAAGTTTAGAAACAATTAATACATTAAAATAAACAATATTATATATATATATAATATTGTTTATTTTAATGTATTAATTGTTTCTAAACTAATAATTATCTTAAATTATATTATATAAAAATTATGTTAAATATACATTATTTTTAATGATGTATATTGTGTTCAACATTAAATAAAAATTGGTAATAAAATTGAGATAAGACAACACAATACAAGATTTTTGTTACAATGATTTATTCAAAACCAAGTCTAGATCTAAATTCTCAAAAATTTTTAATACCGATACAATATTTTTACGAATTTTGTCTTGCCTTGAGTCTTGTGTAATCCTAATAATGTTGAAAAAAAATGTTTGTAATGCGATATGAATTTCGCCTCGTAATCAACACGCGAATAATTCGATTTCTGAATTCGATTTCACGGTTTCTGTTGCATTCAGTCGATGATTCTCGAACAACGCAGCTTCGACAATATTTCTCGATAAATTTCAATATTATCAATGCTCGATCGCGCGAAATCCTACCAAAGGTATATCGAACTCGGCGTTAAAGGGGCTAAAAGAGAATTCGGGGACAGTAAAATAGCCTAAATAAATGGGATTGCGGGTTCAAAGAGAGCTATCACATGTGACCCAGTCGGAGTGCGCGCGCGCACACGCACATACACGTACGCACGCACCAGCGTGCGTGGTGATTGATCAGTAAAATCATTTTGTCAATCTTGTGAAATTTGAGTGGCGTTTTATCGTTGAATACGTTACGATATTTTCGAAATGGCCTCTCTTGAAATTACAACTATCATGTGTAACGCAATTTTTCTAAAAAGCTCGCGATCCGATAAAGTGCTCTTTGAAAAAATACATCGTTATAAATATATATATATATATAAAGAGAGAGAGAGAGAGAGAGAGAGAGAGAGAGAGAGAGAGAGAGAGAAATAGATATGTAGAAATATATAATAGTTGAGAAATATATAAAAAATATAAATAGAGACACAGAAAGATAAAAAGATAAATTGTACAAGAAACGAGAAGATTTTTCTCCCATTAAAAAGATTTTCACCGGTGTTGAAATTCAATACATTTTGGAATAGTGTTACGCGTACCAGTTATCCTGAAAATCGAATCGAAATTATCAGTTGTAGAAACTAAATATTTCGGTTTCTCCATAAAAGAAAAAAAAGAAAAAAAAATAATACGCACTGCGCGCACGCCTTTTTGCTCAAAACAAGCACCGGCGGTGTTGTTTGTAATTATTTCAAAACGGCCGGAACCGCATATGTTTCAATTTACGCTTCAATATCTTCGTTTTGCTTTTTCGTTGCGTATTTGTTGCTGGTTGTATAGTTGCGTTCGTTATTCCTTCGTTTTTCCTGCGAGCAACGCTAAAATGCCAACGGTAGTTCCTGTTCGTTAATTAAATAAAAGGTAAAAATTAGAGAGGTCGGTTTTGTATTAATGAGAAGAAATAGAGTGAGATAAATTCTACATACCGATAGCCCGTAAACAATCGCAATTTTTCCTTCATTGTTAATAAGAAAAGATTTATTTCACATAACTTGGTTAAAGAATTTGAATTAATAAAATTGGCTGGAAATCGTCCTATAATCCTCTCTTTCACAGTAACTATTTTTCTTTTGTATCATATATATTATGATTAATTTTTTTACACATCTAAAGCTCTTTTCTCTCATAGAGAGAGCTAAGAGATTAATTAATAATTTAAATTGGATAAAGTTCCGAATAGGTGAACCCTCCGATTTTTTTGAAACTACACTATTTTTTGTATTTTTTAACGCTGATTACAAATGTGATAATGAAAATTTGCGACAAGGTCATTTTCAAGGTCAAAACAAAAAAACTGAAAAAATATAACTTTTTAGACATTATTTTAATAAATATTGATGTAACAAAAAAATGTTTCAAATAAAGGTTGCAGTTCTTAAAAAAATACATTATTTATGTTCTATAAATTTTTTGCGTGAAACTGAAAGTTTTCGAGAAAATCGATATTAAAGACTAAAAACGGCGGGTGAAGTTCCGAAAAACTAGACAAATAGGTTTGCGTGGAACCTCGCTCTGCGTGGAAAGTTGTAAACCCATGTGGAATCGTATATGTACTGCAAAGTACATGCTTAGATGGGAGAACAGATATAAGATTTAGATTCCATCGTTTTTGTTGAAAACTATCGTACGGTAAAAATTAATAGGACATAAAATGTTTTTCTCTGTAAGATCTAAAATTGTTATGGGTTTTTCATGATTTTCACTATGAAAATAAGAGATGCACCAATTTTCATTATGATATTCGTAATCAGTGCATCAAAATACGTAAGAATACTGAGTTTCAAAAAAAATCAGAGGTGAGCACTGTTCGGAACTTCACCCGCCGTTTTTAGTCTTTAACATCGATTTTCTCGAAAACTTTCAGTTTCACGCAAAAAATTTATAGAACATAAATAATGTATTTTTTTAAGAACTGCAACCTTTATTTGAAACATTTTTTTGTTACATCAATATTTATTGAAATAATGTCTAAAAAGTTATATTTTTTCAGTTTTTTTGAGTTTTGACCTTGAAAATGACCTTGTCGCAAATTTTCATTATCACATTTGTAATCAGCGTTAAAAAATACAAAAAATAGTGTAGTTTCAAAAAAATCGGAGGGTTCACCTATTCGGAACTCCACCCTTTAAATTATTTAATATAGAATTTTAAGTATAATTCTATGTATATACGCAGGGTGCCAATTTGAAAACTTTCAACCGGGATGTCTCGCGAACTAATAAAGATATCAGAACATGGTTTGAGAAGAATATAGGAGGAATATAGCAAGGGGACATCGAATCGCAGTATAATCATCAAGGAGTTACCCTCTTTGTGATACCTCAAATTAAAGATCTCCACGAGTACTTTTCACCTGCACAAGAAAAATTCAAATCGATCGATTTGTTTTCGAATTATACCGGTGTGATAGAGAAAATTATTTTTTCACATTTTATTCAATTGTTGTTTGTTTTTATAAAATGTTGTAGTTATAGTAAAGGAGTAGAAACAACTTTTGTAGAAAAATTACAGCCTGCGACGATTGAACAACTTCGGCAACGGATCGTCAGAGAATGCAGATCAATTTCCAGACAAATATTTCTATAAATGCCAGGATGAAATTTGAAAACGGACTTTATTATTCTTTACTAAATAATGGACACCATTTTGAACATTTAATTAAATAAAAAATTGTAATAAATGGATTTTTATTATGTTAGTTATAAAAATTAATGAACAACCTGTAATTTTTCCCCAAAAGTTGTTTCTACTTCTTTACTATAATTATAATATTTTATAAAAACAAACAAAAATTAAATAAAACGTGTCTCATTTACAGCTTTAAGAAATAACAACTTTTCCAATCAAACCGGTATCATTCGAAAACAAATCGATTGATTTGAATTTTTCTTGTGCAGGTGACTCGTTAAGGCATTTAATTTAAGGTATCGCAAAAGGGCATTTGAGATTTTAAAATTGGGGTAGGGGGTGACTCACTCCTTGACAGTTATACTGCGATTCGATGTCCCTCTTGCTATCCTATATTCTCCCCAAACCGTGTTTTGATATCTTTACTAATTCCCGAAATATCCGGGATAGCCTATCCCGAGATAGGCTGAAAGTTTTCAAATTGACACTCTGTACATATATATACATATAATCTAGAATTACACTTTTTTCATGCTATTTTATAATCAAGATATGATTAAAAATATTATAATATTTATAAATATTATTATATTCTATATACGTATAATCTTAAAATAGACTTTATATGTCAAACATTTTATAAATCTCCATTTCTTTTACACTTTTTAATTTTTTATCTTATCTGGGAATACCTGGGAATAATTTTCTAGCTTATCTGGGAATATTTGCAATTTTTCAGTCTCCCTTCCATTTTCCGAGTCTGATAATTCACGCTTTTTCTTTTTCTTTTCTGGCACTCTAACGCGCGCCGCGAATCGAGACGTCGAAAAGCAACTGGAGAGCCCGGCGGGCCCTCTCGAGGTGCTCAATTTCCATGGAAATGGCGCCGAAACAGCGCGATTTCCCGCACTTTCCCGCCGCTGCTGTTCCCCGTCACGGTTCTCTTTCTCACTTTCATGCGCGCGTGCACGAGTTTGCGCGAGTAAATACGAGCCTTGGACCCGCTTTCTTCTCATTCAGACACAGCACTCTTCATTCAATCGATTATTCCTCACAGAAAGAAAGAAAATATAGAGAAAAGAAAGGCCGCGATCTCGAACGTAAAATGGTGAAGTCGATGGGCTTATACATACATGTGTAATCGCCTTACGAAACGACATACCGTGTGTTTTACCGCGTGTCCTAAATTGATCCAAAACTAGAATTTTGTTTTAACGTGTCATTCAAGTCGAATTTTTCAACGTGATCAAAATTAAGAAGGCTATCTCATGCTAGTTTATAGTTGTATATTATTATATTTATATTAATCTTCCCGATAAATAAATGGAATTTTGTCGAGCTTATATAATTTAATTTTTTTAAACTTCTTAATATATACAAATAATTAATATTCCAATACACATTATGTATCAATCATTAAAAGAAATATAACCATATATTTTTTTGCAAATATTTTTGTAGCGTTAAAGAGAATGCAAACATAATATTTTGTTACATTATTTAATATCTGACAAAGCACATTTTTGACATAATAAAAGCGTATTGCACTTACAATTTGAAGAACTCGTGATTAATTAGATAAAAAAATTATTACCCAATATATTATATTAGTAATATAAAATTAAAATATTAAAAAAACTTGTAATAATAATATGATTTCTGCTAAAGATGTCATATATTATAATATTTGTAGAACATAATTACAGGCTAATATATAAATAAATAAATAATAACTATTTCTCATATGGAATTTATTTATGCGATGCGAAAGAGTAGAAAGAGAAATGGTATAGATCCAATAAATGTATATAGATAGTCGCTACCTGCTGTCATAGAATGTTAAACTACCTCTTAACGGAGCACTTTTCTCCAGAAGAAAGAGCAGTGAACTTGAAAAGAATCTCGAAGGAATTTTAATATCCACGCAAAGTGTTCGTCGCGCGGACGCGCTCCGCGCGCGTTCGCTAAATTAAAAAATGCTCCGTTAAATAGTAGTAAATAGTTGGAAAAAGTACGCGGAGTGCACGTAAGAGAGAACACTAACGAGGTCTACAAAGTATGCATAAAAGAAGCGATAGGAGTCCCGTCTCGGGATTAAACGGAGAATTGTTTACTTCCCGCTTCACTTCCACCGAAAGGAAAAGAATCGGTAGATGAAACTTTATACTCTCGTACTTCTTTATATAACCAAAAGATGATATTAATCAGTGCAAAGGGATAGAGATAGAGAAAAGAAAGCTATTGTTAACCTTCCTTAAATTAATTTTTTTATGAAAAATTCTAATTAAAATTGGATTAATAACAGATGTTCGCATATAATTGTTGCATAAGCTATGTAGAACATAGATTTAATTTAGCCTCTCTAAACAAAGTTGTTTTTTTTTTCTGGGAAAGAATCCTTATTATGTATAACATGGTTAAATATGATAGATATTCTTATATAATTGACAAGACATGGTATTACTCATCATACAACTAGCTCTAAGAAATTCACTAGAAATCTATTTTTCTCAATTTAAAAAACGATCAGTAATATATCTTTTCATAATCACCAAAAAAGTGAGGGATGGGATAAAAGAAAGAGAGAAAAATATTATATTTATAGATAAAATTGTTCTTTTATAAGGAAGAATAAAAATCATATTTTATAATAATATTGTAGAAAATAACACATCTTTTTCGCTCTATTTTATATATGTATATGTATGTGTATCTTTTTTCTCTTTCTTTCTGTCTTACCTACTTCCATTCTTATTTGCCAAGCTTTCATGCTCTTAAAGATCGATGTGTAATCACATTCTCGCCTTCAAGAACTCGGCAACAAATTGTTCAAAGCATTCGATGAAAGGCAACGCGCTTCGTGAATAACACAGGTGACTTCCTTCCTCGCAAATAGCGAAAATTACATTTTCACTCAGCAGCGCGTCTATTTTGTAACAATCGCAATTATTTGCGCTGACACAGCGGGTGCGTCTCGCTCCGCGAGACGTGTGCGATTATTTATGTCGCTTGACGTATCGCGCGATTGCAGACATCCCGTGTGTCGCATACACAACCAGCGGCGTGTACGTAGTTTTGAAAAGAGACTCGAGGCACATTTGGAATTCTCATGATTATTCCAACAAATAATTGTACAAACATGAAATTAATTGTAATATTTATTAAATGTTTTACATAGAAATTTATATATATATATATACATATACATATGTATATATTGTTTTAGTATGTCGTAATGATTAAGAGTGATTAAATTAATCACTCTCTTTAAATGCTTGTTGCTCATATATTTCTCTTTTACAATTAAGGAAAATTCTATAAACAATAAATAATGATTGTGTTATATTTTAAGAGCTCAGTCTACTTTAGAGGGTCAAAGAATCGTTCTTTTTTTACATTTTTTGAAAGTATAATGCCTCTGAAGAATATGTCTTTCAAATTTTATTAAAAAATTCGCAAAATCGACGAAATTATAAGGCTTCGAATAGGAAAAAGCATGTCTTCAAATGAATCTGCAAAACTTTAAACGCGTTTTTCTCAAAACAAAGTTTCCAAAGTTGATGTGACAGATATTTTAAAAAAGACCAAATAACTTTTTTTTTTTAATGAAAAAAAATACCTTTTTAAGAATACTAAATCTAAGTAGAATTTAAACAATTAATATTTAACATTTTTTTAACCTTCGAGAAAAGAAAAAAAATTCAGCAAAATAGAAATATCTAATTTTAAAATAATATCACTTTATTATTTTTCAAATTTTTTAAAATTAGGTTCAATATCCCAAAGATATCCTACAAAATAAAACTAAATCAAGCGTTTTCATTTTAGATAATTAAACGAGGAGCAATATGTCATGCATTTTTAAACAAACTACGCGCAGAGGCTCATACTAAACAAAAAATAAGCTAAATATCCAGGATTTAAAAATACTGACGTACTGTTGAATAAAAAATCAATAAAAACACATGTAAAAGGGCAAAGAGATTAATTTCTAATATTCTTCCAAAAAGATTACTAAAGATCATCAATTTTTTATACTGCTTGAGTAGACTGGGCCTAAAATTAAGGATAAGATAATTCTATATGTTTGAAGATAATATATAGATTTCTAATGTTTGAGAGATTATTACTTTTCATTAATAATAGAAGACATTACTGTTCGCAACTGTGTACAATACAAACAATGCATACGAGGCCGTGCGTTATCGCGGCAATTTACAGCGGACTGTATCCACTTGTGTCCGACCACACAGTTGCGTTTCCACTGCTCGGTTAAAGGTGTATTTACCGGGGATTGAGATCGGTTCAATTCCACTGGGTCAATTCAATCTTGGATACTACGCACACGAAATGATCTCAACGTCTATCCGAGATAATAGTAACGCGATGATCGGCTCAAGTATTTATTTTTAATTCTATTTTTATTTGCCGTATATTTTTCCTACAGAATATGCCAGGATTTCGGCGAACGCGTGGCGTACAGTTATTTGCAAACTTTCGTTAACGATATACCGTCGAAAAAAAGAAAAAATCGTCATAACTTTTTATATCGTTACCCAGTTGGAAAATTGTACGCAATAAACTGTTGTCTACAGATGGTGCTTTATATCGGTTCGACGCAAGTTCCGAATAAAATATTCTCTGTAGCAACAAGTAGTGAGAGTTGCCGACAAAAATAAGGCGACACCGTCGACAATGAATAACTCGGTTTTATTGAAAGCCACGTTCTTCCATTCCTCGACAAATTACGAACGTAATATAACGTCATCGCGTCATAAATATTGCGACGAGAGAGAGAGAGAGAGAGAGAGAGAGAGAGAGAGAGAGAGAAAGAGAGAGAGAGAGAGAGAGAGAGAGAGAGAGAGAGAGAGAGAGAGAGAGAGAGAGAGAGAGAGAGAGAGAGAGAGAGAGAGAGAGAGAGAGAGAGAGAGAGAATTGCGAGAGAGAGAGAGAGAGAGAGAGAGAGAGAGAGAGAGAATAAATTTCATTTCTGATTTTCGAGCAATTTTACACGCATTTACGGTGCAATAACAGGTACATATTATATTATCGGCGTAATGTCATGTTTGTCATACAATAATAAAGTTGATAACGCGAGGATAACGGGATAGAATATCAAAGATCGCGATCGTGTATGGATCTAGAAAAATATTAATTACATTAAATAGCTCCTTGAGGCATTTCCTTTCAGAACTGTCCGTTATTTTTCGTTTAATTACGTGCCTGTAAAACCCCGTACAAGGAGACACGTATACACATATACACGAACAAGATCCGTAGACCCGCCATCAGCGGCAGACAGCGGCGGGGGATATGGAAAGGTGAGGGGGTTGAATAGCGGGAGATTTTAATTAGGATAACCCGCGGGGCTATACACTCCTGAATATTGCATTAGCATGAGCCTCGCTCGCGGCGAGCCCTTTAAACAAACATCTCGAAAAAGCCCCTCCTTTCGCCGACGGGATCGGTAGATAAGGGCCCGGAGGGGGCGTGCGAGACTGTGGAACGTAAAAGGGGTAGAGAGTAACGCAAATAGCCTTTTCGGTAGTTCGGTCACACGCGACTATACCCGCGTTTCGACGATCGGGGGAAGGGAGAGGGGGAGCGGGATGATGTTTACCGTTCACCGACTCGTTCCTACCACCCACACGGTTTGTTTGGTTTCGCCGCTAAATCCACGGAAATAACCCCGGTCGCACGGGCCCCGGGAATACGCCGGTCATCCGGAGAGCATTTCCGGATTACCGTAGTTTCATGCGATGTGTTTACCCGCGACATATCCCCGCTGTTTTTAGAACTGAAAACGCTTTGGCGCGACGTTAAGCGATTTTCCTTCAAGAAAGATTTCGAAATTTTCTGCGAAAAAGGATATGAGTTCCATTCGAGAGATGACATTAAACCGCTTAAAGAGCTCACGATAAATTAATAATTTATATATGTATATGTAAAAGCATTTTCGTATCTCCTATTGCCAAAATTTAAAAATTTATTTGAGCTGGTTTTCTTGATAAAATTTAATTTTTATGATTTGGTTATTTTTATAATCAGATATATATATATATAAATGTAAAAAACTTTGTTCAGATTAAATCGAATTAATTTTATTTAAGGATCCCCCCAGTCTACTCGAGCAGTATAAAAAATGTATGACTTTTAGGAATTTTTTTGAGGGAAGTATTAAAAAATAACCTTTTACACATGTTTTTATTGATGTTTGAACAGTACATCAGTATTTTTACATCTTGGATATCTACTTTTTTTCAAAAATGACGGTGTGATATACTGTTCCTCGTATAATTGTCTAAAAGAAAAAAATTTTATTTTGTAGGATATTTTTGGGATATTAAGCCTAATTAAAATAAAAAAAATTAATATTTGATGTTTTTTTAATTTTTATAAAATGGCAAAATTTCAGCATACTTGAAATATGTAACTTTAAAATGGCATTACTTCGTTATTTCTGAATTTTTCCTAATAAAATTAGATTTAGCATTTTAAAAATATTCTACAAAATAAAACTAGATCTAGTTTTTTTATTTCAGACAATTACACGAGGAGTAGCATGTTTGAATACGCTATGCGCATAAGCTTGTATTAAATAAAAGCAGAAGCTTGATATCCAAAATTTAAAAATATAAATTTAAACATGATGTGTTTTTTAAACGCCAATAAAAACATATGTAAATCGCCAAAAAGATAAATTTTTAATATTCTTTAGAAAAAAAATTTGAAATACTGATGTGCTCTTTAAACATAAATAAGAACATATGTAAAACGCCAAAAAGATCAATTTCTAATATTTTTTAAAAAAAGACTAACAATATTGATGTGCTCTTGAAACATCAATAAAAACATATGGAAAACGTCAAAAAAATAAATTTCTAATATTCTTTAAAAAAAATTCCTAAAAAATTTTCAATTTTTCATACTGCTGGAGTAGACTCAACCCTCAAACGAATGGTTTACTCTCCGCTATTGCGTCGAATTCCCTTCAATTCTTTCTCTTTGATATCACATCATCGCTACGCGAGGGGACACGCTATATCGGGATGATAAATAATTTTGAAAACGTGAACGTTGCGCTTGTAACGCGAATACTCGCGGTTTAATTGTGCGCGAAATTGCACCTGTTTCAGCATGCATGACCCGGCACGCACATATATACGTTATCAGTCATTCTACGGCATAACTATCGCACTTGCGTACGCAACGCGTTCGCCTATCTGCATGTACGAGGTCATTTCCTTTAATGTCGTATAACTGGTTATATCGTTAATGGTAGAAGTTACGCGACACTGTCTCACACGACGGACTTTGCCATGAGTGATGAGGTTACCATATACATTCTTCGGTAACTGTACAATAAAAGGGAGATTATCACTTATATCCTGTGTACATTGTCTTACCGACCCTGATATCTTGTTCATCTTGTTTGCGTTTGAAAGATGTCTAAAAATGTGACATATATATTATATAATATTCGTTAGAATTAAAATACTTTAAAATTATATATATATATAT
>NW_021850093.1:242907-264759 GCF_003651465.1 Formica exsecta
TATATATATATATATACAGGGTATCCCATTTTATTTCTGTCAGTCAAATATCTCGATATGACGTAGATTTAGAAGAAAATGTTTCAGACAGAAGTTATATGGTTTCAAGGGTGACATAAGATGGTGGCAATGATTTGACCTTGGATAGTCATTTGAAGGTCACGTGAAGGTCACCTTCAATTTCTTAAATGGAACCCGTTATTTTTCATTGCATATTCTTGTAGCTTAACTCGAGAGTTTTTCAAAACACTATAATTAAATATTTTTTTCATTAAGTACTTTTTGAGTTATTGTATATCTTAATTTGACATATTTTGATATAAAAAATAAAATATCTCGTAAAATATTTAGTTTTCGATAATCTTACCTTAATACTTTTATGTACAGATTAATGAGACAAATCAATTAGTGTAAAAAAATGTTTAATACAATTAGAATTATACAAATATACATTTTTCGTGAAATTTTACCCTATATAAGAATATAATTCAATATATATCTTACATATTTTGCTTTAGAACAAGACTTTATTTCTCTCTTCTTGTCCTATATTTTTCTACATTTTCAAATATCGCAAAATATCAATGGTCCAATGTAATTTCTCGTTAAACTAAAGGCAGAAAAAAGGCGCAGAGAAAACTTGCTTGCCATTATTCTCACTGCCCATCTCACATTTTTGTAGCTACTTTGTTGCGTTTTGTGGAAACTGAATCTGGTAATTGAATGATAACATCTCGTATGAACCCGAACCCATAGGTCGTGTGATTCTTTCGAGGTTTCTGAGCCACTGATAAAAATTCCGGCAGTTCTCCCAAAAGTTCAACATCTCTTCGCGCGATAGCATAATTGAAAAATAATACATTGTTGCGAGAAAATAATTTGTACTTCATTCTAGACGAATCAATCTTCAAATTGCAATGTCAATGTTGATTCAGTTTGGAAATATGCAAAACGAATAGTTTTCCTTTTGAGACAAATAAAAATGTTGTTCTATAATAAAGACACTTTTTCGCGAGCTTTACTCATATTTTTCAAATAAATTGTAATAAAAATCTAATATCTAATTCCTCGCGTAATCTGCGATTTGCAATCATATAAACGTCACTTTTTTATAAACTTTTTATCGAGTGACTCCTTCTCGTCGCATAAATTTATCTATAAAATATATCTATATATAAAATAAAAATTTCTCATATAACGTATTGAATATTTTTACTAAATTATATAGTGATGACTCGTGTGTGTCATTAAAAATATCATAAATCGCAATCATTGCATGGCTAATAATTAATCCAATAATTAATTTTTGTAAAGTTATTAAGAAACGAAAGAAAGAATATGACAATGTATGATTAATGCGTCCGTTAGTTCGTTTCGCGGATGCAACAACAAACGCGCCGGACAATGGCGGGATAATTAACGGATATGGGGTAGCACCCCGAGGCAACGAACACGCGTCAGTCCGGGTGTTATTTCGACTACTAATTAGGGGACGACGAGTGCGAGAGAATCGCAGAGTGATCAACAGGCTGCGCAAGGGAGGCGGTTTCGTAACGAAGCCTCCTCTTCTGCCTCAATTATGCATGTAAATTACACACATTGACTTGGGGGATGTTCCCGCGCATTCACCGAAAACGTTACCCTATTGGTACACACACACACACACACACACACACATAAACACGCCCACCTAATTTGCGTTCCTTTAAATTCAACGTTGATACAAGATGTCCTACACATCGCAAAATTGACAAGTTTATGTACCAAAAACAATTACCATGGCGAATATTTTGAAAAGTTATTGCGACTGGTCGTTTCAATAATAAATAGTTGCTCCAATAATAAAAGAACAATAAATTTCATAGATATTAAATTGAAAAAATATATATACATATTAAAAAATACATGTTGAAATATGTGCTTAAATATACATATATATATATATAAATATATTGCAATTTAACATCTTTCTTTCATTTTGTCAAATTGAATTCTTTTTACGTAAAAAATTGCGAAATATATTCCAATTCGTGTGAATTCATCAAGGAATCTACAATATATGTATATGTAAATCATAAATCAGAGTAAAATTCACAATATTTAAAATACCCGATGTATGTGTTTCTACAGAGTATAGATTTCCGTGATTTCGGTAATTTACATATATCTCTGTCTGTGCACGGTATTACTTTGATCAATCGGAAGCGTCAAATTACATGTTCTAAACTAACCGGCGCGATAATAATTAATGAGGAGAATTATGTTAACTCGGTGAAAGATTTATATTCGAGTCACACGATAGATCTCTACTAAATTACGTTACGGAGCGTCACAAAGAGACTAGTTAGCTCGTAGAAACGAGCTGCCGGCTCGTAATCAAGCCGATTTTAATCACGTATGTAAATTACACGCACGAACTTGACGAACTTGACAGACATACTTCGATCGAAGAGCTCGACAAAAGACTGGGTTAGACGCAATCAAAGAAAATAAGTTTATATGTATCCAGATTGGTAAGTAGATATAAATATCTCTTGGAAGAAAGATTTGAAATATTGAAAAATTAAACCAGATTTATGCAAAATATGATGGTTACACAAAAAATTATGTATGAAAATTCTAAACCATCAATTCAACGATATCCATAATTGGAAATATCACTTTAATAAGATAGTTATTTATTGTACTTTTATCTTCCTGAAAATTAGAAACATGTAAATTATATATTAGAAAAAATTACTGTAAATATATAGCATATTTTTTACAATGTAGTTTTTTATAAAGTTATAAAATAATAAATATTATCAAATATCTAATACATTATATTGTATTTTTTTCTGCGTAATAAATTGATTAATAACAAAATAAGGATAATTATCTTGCATTTCGTGAAACTATATTTTCAATAATTGTTTTGCATTTTATATTTAAAACATATTTTTTAGATCTCATATTGCAACTTATATATTTAATATTTTGCATTTATTTCTTTTTTCTTTTTTTTTTTTGTTTGCGACATTTCGTGCCAACCTTGCCTATACGTGAGCATCAGTCCAGTCCGGTTCATGTTTATTCGCTTCGCTCCGGAGACACGATGGCACATGAAAAATGAAGTGAACAGCATTTATGTGCGTCGCGCGATTTATGGTCGGTGCGTACATGTGCCGTTGCGCGTTTTCGCGCGACCATTTTTCTGCCGGGAAAGATGGAAAATGTTGGGAGGAACCGTCCTCGTTCTCTGGTTATAAAAGCAGCTTTGGATAACGTAAATAGGTAACGAGATCTTATTCTTCAGGCAATTTCAAATAAATTTTATTCCAGCAGATATTCCGTGCGAGATTTAATCCGGGATAAATGACATTTGAAAACCGTTTGCCCGAAATATATGCTAGGCATAAACTAAAATCCGAATAAATATATTCAGGATTTATATGATCATATAAAATATCAAATGTAATTTTTCAGTTAACTCATTGATAAAAGTTTTTGCCTTCTACTTTTTAGGAAATTTTCTTAAGAATATTCATTTAAAATATTCACTAGAAGATATATTAGATAAGTGAAATAAAAATAAAAGATAAGTTTTTGAAAATAAAAACTTTAGAAATGAATGTGAATTTTAAAAAACTGAGTAAATATTGTATTATATTTAATATTTTATCTTTTATCACAATCTTCAGACAAGAAGGACGCTATTTTAATTTTCTCTTCCGGACTTGGATTATTTTATGCAATATCGAAAAGCCTTCATTTATTCCTTGCCTTTTCGAATCACCTTCGATGTTTACACGAGTCTCGTGCCGGTGAAAGACCGTAATTTTACAGCGATCGTAACATTCTTTCTACGTGACAGTGTAATTTCCGGCAGCATCGTAATTTCCATGGCTTTGCGTTGCCATAGCTGTAGTCCTCTAGTAATCTGCCCAGTGCTTGCGAAGACACCGGGAAGGAGTCTTCGTAATTTTCTTTTACATTTGCATAGACCGGACAGACAGCGCAAATTATGCATAAGAGACATGAGGCTCGTGTTATTCGAATTTAAAGTGAAAATACAGTAATCAGATTTTCACTCTCTATTTAATCAGATTGACGATTGAAATAAAAAACGTATTTGTCTTCTTCTTGGCAAAAAATACATCTTTATTTTTAATTATAAATCTTTATTTATTATAATTAATCTAATAAATCTTATTTAATAAATAATAAATTTTTATTTTTTTCGAACGTCAGGCGAATTTTATTTTATCCAGATATTAAAAAGAAAAAAAAACACCCCGCTTTAGATCCTACAGCTTCGTAATAAAACCATCAATTCTCGACGCTGATAGACGGGCGGCCTGTCCATAATGGGGAGGAGGGTAGTAACGGGAATAGCCCTCATACGCGTATACATCGTATTTTGTCAGTGATGTAAAAATGGCGCGAATCTTACAATTTCAAATTCCCTTCGCACGCTCTTCTATTCTCATAGCGAGAGATATTTCTCCGCGGGCGGCCGGAGATACCAGACAGAAAAGGCGCATGATAAACGAGGAGTTAGTCTTTTATGGGTACGGAACGATTTATAGCACTGTCCAGAAAGAGAGAGAGAGAGAGAAAGAGAGAGAGAGAGAGAGAGAGAGAGAGAAAGAGAGAGAGAGAGAGAGAGAGAGAGAGAAAGAGAGAGAGAGAGAGAGAGAGAGAGAGAAAGAGAGAGAGAGAGAGAGAGAGAGAGAGAAAGAGAGAGAGAGAGAGAGAGAGAGAGAGAAAGAGAGAGAGAGAGAGAGAGAGAGAGAGAAAGAGAGAGAGAAAGGTGAATACGTCCACCCTGTAGCACGCAGTCGTAACATTATTTCCCGGCAAGGGCATTTCTCGCGGATTTTGCGCGATAAATCACACGCGGGGAAAATTCTTAAACAACGTTCCCTTCGATCGCGTAATTGTAGCTGTCCTATTAGTTGCATAAATAAAATAATAGTGACCTCAAAAAATTATTATTCAAAAAAAGACATTCTATTTAAGACGCAGCGAATATGCCTATCTTTAAAAATTCAGATAAAGTGTAAAAAATTGCTAATTTGTATTTGAAGTAATCAATGAAAAAATAAAAATATTATAAACTTCTAAGAAATTATTTAAAAAAATAGACTAATTTTATTATTTGTAGATGTTATATTTGAAATTACGCTGCAATTTTTTATTTTCAGTATGTAATAAAAACAATTTTAAAAAATTAACTAGTTAAGGAGTAAATTTACAAGCAAAGCGTGTATATAAAAGATATTAATAGTATTAGTAGCATAAGTAAAATAACAGGGGTCTCACAAAAACGTATCATTAAAAAAGACGCTCTATTGAAGATTCAACGAATATAAAATTTAATTTTAAAAAATCAGATAAAGTATGAAAAACTGCTAATTTTTATTTGAAGTAATCAATGAAGAAATGAAATTGTCACGAACTTGCACAATTATATATAGTATTTAATAAATTCATATAGTATTCAGTAATTATAAAAATGCAATATTAAAAAGAGAAATTCTATTATATATTGCTAAAAAAATACATTTTATTAATCGTAAAAAATACATTTTATTAATCGTGATTTTTCGGAGGTCTTTTATTTTCAGGATATAATGAAAACAATTTTAAAAAATTAATCAATTAATGAATATATTTGCAGGCAAAGCGTGTATAATATAAAAGATATTAAACTCTATAACGATCGAAATAAATCTACCCTGTTGTATTCCCATCGCGATATTCCCCCATTCTGGCTTACCATGCTACTAAAACTCGGCTCCTCGATTATACTCCCGTACAATTGTTACCTCACGCAATTTCAGAAACATAACCGCATAACCGGCGGATTAATCCGCCGGCATAAGTTTAGCAACGCGGCCAATTCATCCGTTTGCCGCGCCGTTTCGACGAGAAGATCGTGTTTCACGGTATCGCAAATCACGAGCGTGCGCTTCGACGCAAATAAATCGGGTATCAACGACACTAGAATGATCAATTCATTGTCAGTAACAAATAATCCCGTAATCGTACACGTAATGCCGTTAATACCGCGAGGATAACAGCAGCCAATAAACTACTCCTCTCCCTCCCCTCCCCCCGCCCCGAAATGTGCTATCGCTTGGCGAAATACGGATCACTTGCAGTCTCGCGCTGCGGATCTTATTGTAAGGAGAATGTATTTTTCCACGCAACTCGGTCGGTACAAATAAACATAAGAATTTATATTTGTTTGTAGCGCGACACGAATGCAATAGAATTTTATAGATTTCTTCTGAGACAAGAAAATTGACAAATAAAAAATTAGTATATTTATTTTTTGTCGAAATATAAATAGTTACAAAGAAGAAATTTTCTCTTGGAAAAAATTTGATATATTTATTCTTTCGCCAAAGTATTATAAATAGTTATAAAGAAGATAAATTTTATCAAGGAAAAAAATTGTCAATTCTGCTAGGAAAAATTTTATTTGATTAGATTATTTTTGAACGTGTAATTAAACTAAACTAATTATTAATCAAACTATTAATCAATTTTATACTCAAAGTTCTGCTCGTATATATCATATATTGTATAAATATATAATTATATCAAAATGTATCACAATAAATTTTACAAAAGTGTTTGTATGCCCGCATGATCAAATATGCAATAAAAATTTCAGCACGCGAGTTTCGTCAAATTTTCGATAGCTTTTTATAAATTATTATTTAATGCAAAAATGTGCATAATATCCCGCAGCCTATATTCAACAAAAGTATCACCATCAGAATATGCGCATATATATTCCGAGCAAGGAAAGTTTAAAAAAGAATTTTTTACATTTTTTTTCCCGAAAGGCTCGTTTTGACAATTGCATAAATTCGCGTGAATTCACGGATGACGTGTCTCTGACAGAATAGACACCTATAGGACGACAACATATTTTACGGACAGTGACACAAATCGTGCGTATAGCTACAAAGATTCAAAAACCAAAGGTGAATGTAAAAATGATGTTTCGATGATAAAATTGAGGGCGACTATTCGTGTAATAAACAGAAAAAACATTTGATATTGATTTTTATCAATATAAACATGAGAATGATCATAAGTGTCTGTAAGGTCATAATTATTTAGGGAATTTAATTTAGACCTACAAAAACTCCTCCTCTCTTTTTACTACAAAAAATTACACCGTAAAATATATATATATATATATTTTACGGTGTAATTTTTTTGAGGCTTTATACGAATTGGTGTTATACATATTTTAGCTTTTTATATTTCTGAATCTCCTTCCGCGGTCTATCTCGTATATTCGCGAACACACGAGCTGTGGAAACATGCTGGAAATGTTGCGAGATAGAGAACCAGCCAGGATGCTCCGGTCCATATTCATATCTCGATGAAATACGAGACAAGTCGAAGTCGATACGACCGTTCGATATCGAAGTGCATACGCACGCACGCACGCACACACGCATTTGTCTAAAACTGCGCGCATATAGATCTCATAAAAAAATAGTATTAATATTAGAACAAATATGTATGTTTTCTCTCTTTTAATGTAATATATGTCCATCTTATGTATGTCCAATATATCCATCTTCTGTTTTGTTATTTTTTTTTTGCAAAAAAATAAATTATTTTTCTTTAAAATTATTATTATAAACCTTTCAAGTTTATAGAAATTTTTAAGCATTCCAGAAAAATGAAGTTGAATAATAAATTAATTAAAAAGGAAAACTCTTAAGTTAAAAAAAAGATTTGAGAAACACTGGAGACAGACGCACATGATGCACACAAAATCCAAAATTCATTTGATATCTACTGCACTAGCTAGCTTCACTGTTGTTGCAGCATATATGAAGCATATAAAGTTACCGGTTGCGTGCATCGACGCATGTTTATGCAGTGAAAAAACAAAGAAAGAGAGAGAGAGAGAAAGAGAGAGAGAGAGAACAAAAGAGGAGGCGAGAGAGCTTCGACAGAGCCATGACGTGCCTTGCAAGATGTATGATCGTATCGTGATATTAATGCATTTTCGATGTTGACGTAAAACAACGGGAGCTAATTACACAAGCATCTATCGTTTTCCAAACGCAAGAATAGGATAATCAGATATTTTAGTTACCGAGAGTATCTTCAATTTCTTTTAGATGTCTCGAAAAACCATTGTAAAATTTTCAAACTTATTCTAGTTTATTTGTATATTCGCCATACATAGATAAAACTCTATGCTACATTTTTTACGTCTAACGATTAATATTTTGTGTGAAAATCTTGTCCAAGTTTTCAAGATCCGAGACAAATATCTATTTTTGTAAAATCCGATATCGTACATTGAATAATTCGACTTTTTCTTATTTATTCTCCGATCCAGATGTCGATTCGATTTTAGTCTGAAGTTCTGTTGACCGACATACATCAATCTAAATTTGGACAAATAATTTTATCTGGCGCATCATCATATTTAATATTTTATATACTCTCGTATTTTAACTCTCTCTCTCTTTCTCTCTTGTATTAAAAAAAATTAATAATTTTGTACCATCTTAAATAATTAATATCGTTAATATTTCATCACAAACATTCGGATCGTTATATATTCATCTCGATGTAGCCGATTGCAAATCTGTCGCGAAAAAAATTTTCGAGAAAAGCCAGATGAATTACAATATTGATTCGATTCGCGAGTAGACCGGAAGATCCGAATCCCCGAAAAATTCGCTATCTCGCAGGAAAACAGTACGTGCGACACGCACGATACACACAATACGCGATATTTATGGATAAAACTTTTTGTCGCAGTGCACACGCGAAAAAAAATCGCTGCAGTGTCTGTTTTTCAGGTAATTGCTTTTCTAGAGAAAAAACCGTCACGTCATCCCCGACCATCACGTCGTTTTCAATATTTACATGTGCGCTCGTCGCATCGCGCGCACAAATCGCGTTGTCGATTTTGATTTTGCTTTTTCTCTCTCTCTCTCTTTCTCTTTCTCTCTCTCTCTCTCTCTCTCTCTCTGTCCAACTTACATATTGACAAGAGAGAAAAATCGCCGCGTGGATACGCGAAGGGAATTTTTTTAAACGCGATACGCGTTCATCAAATCGAGAATCGAACTGAAAATCTGCGCGTCAAATTTCCAAGGCTGAAATAATGATAGATAAAACTTTGACATTGTCACTCACCGCTCGAAGATTATCTCTGCTACTTGTAGAAATGCCCCTAAACGTAATAACGAAGTTAAAACAAAAAAGAAGTACGTTAATGTTGGGGCATCAATATTAATTATATATTAGTAAAAATAAAAAAATTTTTTCATGTGTTAAGGTTTACTATAAATTCATAATTTTAATTATCATATATTGTTATTTTATTCTCTCGATGACAAATTGTTCAGAGTAAAAAGAGTATCATGTCTTTAAAACAAATTAATTTTTTATTCTTGTCAATCTACAACCATAAGCTCATTCCATAAAAATTACCACTGTAAATATTATATAATTACTAACGATTTTTATTCTTGTTTATTAATATTTTGCGAAATATCATTTTTATGAAACGGCTTTTGTCGAATGCGAAGAAGCTGTTTATCTCGTATATCTCGCAATTTGCATGGCTATGCTGGTTTTAATAGCAACGCATTAAGAAGTCGACTACAAGTAGTTACAGTCACGCAATGGTCAGACCGAGTCAATTCAGGTATCTCGGCGTAACATCGCGTCTGTTGGCGCTATCGAGCGACACTAATCGAAGCAACGATCCTTTCCTTTTCAACGATTCATTCCGGGAGGAGCGGAATTTATTCTTCCGACACCGTTTGGTCGGCTCCGACAATACCTTCTCGTATAGATAACGACGCGATGTAAGTGAGACGCAAACTATTCGCTTTAAAAATTGCGATTCAAATATTATCGTAGCGCGTATAACAGTTTATTTTTGGCGCATTTTACATATTTGTAAAACGATAGAGAGTGCATACAAATGTATTATTTTTGCAATCGATTAAATCCACAGATGTCTATACTAAACTAACTAGATTGCTAATTAGGGCTTCAGACTTGCGTCGCATGAGGTTTCCGATCGTATGAAAGAAAATGGCGGAAGTTCTGAGTGTGTGAAATGTGTCATTTGTGTGACTCTCACTTACAGCGTCGGGGTGTGTCGGTCAACTAGTCAAAAACTAGTCAAAATAGTTAAATGCAATGTTTGTATGGATAATATTATTCAGAAAGTTTCTGATAAAAAAAATAAATTAGCAACATATACAATACTAGTCGATTTGAAAAATAATAAAGGATTACGATATACGTCACATGATGTTTATAACAAGAAAATTGTAGCGGAAGCGGCCATTTTCTCTCATACACCGGAAATCCTATCGGACGCAAGCCGTGCTATTCCAATGGTGACAAGTTAGCAATTTAGTTTAGTATAGACATTTGCGATTAAACCAATTGAATCTAAAAGGTTTTAGTTAAAGATGTATGTGTCATATGTCAAAATACTGACAAAAGCATGAAAATTTTGTAGATTGTTCTACTATTTCTTCTGAGTATCTGTGCAAAACCTGAGCACAATTCTCTTAACGGTTTAAAAATTTTTTAAGTTTAAAGTTTGTATTGATTTTTATGGAAAATCACGTATCATAGTACTTATTGACTAATTCGACAAGGAAAAAACATTGCCAGTAAAATAAAAATTTTTACATGTATTAACAGAACTCTAATAAATATTTGTGCAAAACTTGATTTAGATCCATTTACTCGTTTAAAAATTGTAGCAAAATACTTATAATATCTCAAAATCTTTCTGTAAATTATTCATCTTTTTTGTTTCTTGCAGTTGATTTCAGGGAGTATTTACAACTAAAAGTTTTTGTTCTAAATTAGGATAAACATTAATCACTATTTTCTTTTACGAAGACATTAAAAACCATATTATTTTGTGATACTTTAATTTTTTTATAATCTAGATTTATTTATTTGATTTTCCAAACATTATAAACGTAAGAAATATGTTTGTTTTTTTTTAATTTTGACAGCTTTTTGCTATTATTGTACAGCCAAAACATCCTTAAGAGCCTCGAGTAGCATTTTTATTAGAGAATTTATTAGCATTACATTCGCGAAGTAATTCTAAAAAATCTAATTTCGCTTAAAACAATCCGATCGCCAATAAAATAAAAGATATATGAAATAATGCCGGCCGAGCAAGAGAAATGAAAAAAAGCAAACTAGGGGATGAAAGCGTTGCTTGTAAGATGTATCTTTAATGACGGGGAGCGGCCGATTCGATTGTCGGACTTGTTTTCTGCTGTCACAGATACTGTACCGGCGTACAAGATAAATAGCAAGTAAAAAGGGACCTGTATCTTGCTGTAACTGGTCCTTCTCTCTCTATCTCTCTCTTTCTCTTTCTCTTTTGTATGAAAGCGACTACCCCACCTCGGATCTTCTCTCACCCTCCTGAAAACTTTAGCCGAGTTTTACGCCCCTCGATAAACACTGATTGCCTCTTAAATTGCCACGAGCTTGCACCTAAGCTTCGTGCAATTGTGTCGTGAGAAATTGTAACTGTCGCTTTTACATAACCGTCATTACGAAATTTAGCTATGTAAATAGTTATTTGATTGATCAAATTTCTTTATTCCTAACTTTATTTTGTTTAAAAGAATGAAAAAAAAAAAAATAATTTTTCACACTTGGATTATTTCTAAAAATCCTCCAAAGGCCAAGATTTATTCACGAGAGAAATAAATCTGTTTGGATTATTTTCGAAACGTGGCGAAACGTTCGCGCGATCTATTTACATACACTTTGATAACGAAGAAGGTGCAACAGACCAATTCAGTCGAGCCGACTGGTTGCGTGACCGCAACCACTTCGGAGTGCAATGGCATTCAAAGCCTCGGGACGCAGGTGCTCCAGCACCAGTTCCGTGCCGCTGAATTGGCTACCGACTGTTCGGTGCGACTATTTGCACGGTGTCGTGCAGTTTGTACACACGCGTGTATCCTGAGCCTCAGAAAAATGCCGGTAGAAATATATTTCGTGAGATATCGTTCGTTGTTACCTAGCTAAACTACAGAAATTTAATTTGCCTCAATTTTTTTCGATCTCATATCTGTTAAGGATGTTTTGGCTGTACAAATACAATAGTAACAAAAAGCTGTCAAAATTAAAAAAAAAAAAACATATTTCTTACGTTTATACTGTTCGAAAAATCAAATAAATAAATCCGGATTATAAAAAAAATTAAAGTATCACAAAATAATATGGTTTTTAACGTCTTCGTAAAAGAAAATAGATATAATTAATATTTTTTCTAATTTATATGACAAAAATTTTTAGTCGTGAATACTTCCTGAAATCAACTGCAAAAAAGACAAAAAAGACAAGTAAGATGCAGAAAGATTATGGGTTATTATAAGTATTTTGCTACATTTTTTAGTAAATAACTTTTAAACGAATAAGTGAATCTAAATAAAGTTTCGAACAAACATTTATTAAAGTTTTTTTAATATATGTGGAAATTTTTATTTTGCTAGCAATATTTTTTCTTTGTCAAATTTATCAATAAATGCTATAAAACATGATTTTCCATAAGAATCAATGCAAACTTTAAACTTAAATAATTTCCAAACAATTAAGAGAATTGTGCTTAGATCTTGCACAGATACTTATTGTAGAAGAAATAGTAAAACAATCTACGAAATTTTCATGCTTTTGTCAATGTTTTGACATATGACATAAACATTCTGAGAAGCTCTTAGTATCGCGATTAAGAATCAATCAAATTAGAAATTTCTTTTTAATATTAATATAGTAAAAATTAGAATTCCGAAAAAAATACTACACTCTGTGACTTATATTACAATTTGTTGCATTTTTCGATACGTGAATTAATCACCAAATACTCTAAAGTACAACGACACTTGTGTATATATGCAAAATATGTCAACATCACGATAAAACTGCATTACAACATTGCAGTATAACAATGGCGAGCGTCACGTGAACGATATTTTAATCTCACCCCGAATTAATCAGCTGACCGATCTAACCGGGGCGGGTGAATTATGGACCAGCTTGTGAATTCGTGCCGAGAGAGAGGCCGAGGTCGTGACTGTTACAAAACTCGCGTGTCTTT
This sequence comes from Formica exsecta, assembly GCF_003651465.1. Taxonomy (NCBI): domain Eukaryota; kingdom Metazoa; phylum Arthropoda; class Insecta; order Hymenoptera; family Formicidae; genus Formica; species Formica exsecta. Next base: position 256,046 of record NW_021850093.1, read on the forward strand.
TCCACGACGTGGAAAAAGCAGCATCCATCTGACCTTTTTCCGGCGACATTGATGGACGAGACGATGATTGGTATATATTCGGGGTTCGAACTGAGAAATAAAGTACCATCCCTAGGTTGGGGCCTCTGATGTATCCCTTTCAAGCCCTAGCAATTTTATTTCGGGAAAATCGAACAACCGTAAACATTATCGAAAAATTGTTTGACGTAGATTATTAAGATGACAAGAGTAACTAGGCACATATGACATTTTGATACATATATATTATACAATGAATTTTTATATATATACAAAAATAAATTTATTAGTAAATTTAAATTGTTTCGCAAATAAAATTGTTTCGCATAAACATATTGTTGCAAAAAAATATATATTATATGATAATAAAAATGTCGTAGTTAAAATAATGTTTTCTATATAATATAAATAAGTGTGTATGTGTGTGTATACATAATAGTATAAAATTATTTTATATGCTCAATTTTTCCTTATGAAAATATTTAAAATATTGTTTAAAAGTAAATTATTTAAAATATTTAATTTAACTAATATATTTAATTAAATATATATTTAAGTAATAATTAGTTAAAATATTATTTAAAAACTTTAAAATATATATAATGCTTTAAAATATGTTTAATAATTGTAAATATCTCACCTCACATTTGTTCGCCCGATGCCTTCTCCTCCCCTTCTCTTCTCTTTTTCTGTTTATTCTTTGTGGGACTCGCATGACATTCGCGAAAACATAGTTAATTACAATCGTACGTGCACTAAGCAATAAAATATAATAACACACTTCCGACGCAAACCTTATAACATCGCGATGAAAGAACAACGCACGTTCTTAAATTGTTGAGCTAAGCAATTAAATACGATAAGATTTATTAACAATTTTAACGCGCGATCCGATATCACTCTAGTCGGAATCGATCCATTTTGAACTTGCTACGCGTTTTATTAATGATTAGAAAGTTTTAAAATCACGGAGCGGATCGCGACACTACCTTCCAGCTTGAATATCGCCACGCGTATGACAACAAGGTATAACCGCATGTACACACTCACACATCACAAAATTTGCCGTTCCCTTCTTACGTATATCGCGCTGTTGTTCATACGCCTTGTTATTATCTGTGTTGAGAGAGAAAGAGAGAGAGAGAGAGAGAGAGATTTTATAATATAATCTCTTACCTATTCCGTAAATATAAATAAACACTTTTTTTACGTCTGCTCTACAACAAATATAACGTACACAAACTTCATTTTTCCTAATACTACTTTATAATATCTGAGAAAAAGCATTGAAACTTGAATTTGTTATATCTCCTAAACCAATGCCGTCCCCCACTTATTTCTTCCGGGGAATTACTCAGAAAAACCTCCTTTATAACATATTTAAGTGGCGTTAAAATCGGAGATGTGTTACCTTTTATGCAGTTACCAAAACTGATTTATAACTCTTATTCAAAGATAAGAGAAAACTAAAGAATTAAATCAAGCTCTTTGGATCATTTTGATTTCATTAAATAGTTTTTACACAATATAAATACTGCGTGTTTTATTAACATTCTTGTTTGTCATGTGAAAGGAAATAAAATCAATTTTATTTTGGTATAAATTCGGAAAAGTAAAACTGATTTATAACTCTCTTGTTCAAAGATAAGAGAAAGCTAAAGAATCGAGTCAAGCTCTTTCGGATCACTGATTCAATTTAAATCTTCATTAAATAACTAAAATAAATATATTCTTCGGCACTCCTATAATTCTCTCTCTTCGACATTCTCATCCTTTTCCGCGGACGATGGCGGAAGGAATGGGCCAACGGGGAAAAATGGAAGGACGAAATAAAGCAAACGCCGAAAGTTCGCAAAGCCGGAGGAATTTTCAGACATGTTCCTGCGTATATACACTTTATTCGCAGCCGCGCTACTTTCTCGCGGAAAAAGGCGGAAGAGATGATTCGCCGCCGTCAAAAACCCCCCGTCTTTTTTCCCCGGCGAATAAACCGCGTGCACGTGACGGCGAATTCGCGATGGGGAAAGAAGAAAAAAAAAGAGGGACTATATGAAAAGAGAGCATTTCGGTTAAAGAGTCTTCTTCTTTTCATCCTCGCTGTTATTCAGAACGTAATATCGTCTCATCCTCCCGGCAAAACTCATCCTTCCTCGCGTACCTTCGGCTGTTTGCGCGTACCTTTAACGCCCGTGTTGCCACTTTCGTTACGTAATACGATAATGGCGCGTTAAGCGCGTTCAAAAGAAACTCTGCTTTTCTCCGTTCGTTCCTTCCTATCACGCGTAGCTTCCATTCGCCTACGCCTGTTGACGTATCCGAAGAGAACGGAATATATATTTATTCATCGTTTAATTTTTCACATCGCTTCCCTCAACAGTGATTAAACACGAAACAGCCATAAAAGTTAATATCTCTTTTTATATACGATAATATATGATGTATCCATGATAATAGTTTTAGCCAAGTTTTTCTTTGATAACATATTCTCTTTAACGATTTTTCTTTTATCTCTACGGATATTATTATTTTATAATATTTTAGAAAATTTTATACTTTTAAATTAAAAAAACAAGCTGAAAATTGTGCAAATTAGAAAGTTGCACATTGCTTCCTCATCATTTTATTTCGCTCACAAAGTTTAGCAAGCGGATTTTTATATTTTGGCTTCCTCATAGAGGAAGATATCTCAAAATTTGCGAAAGTCAGGACGTGTACAGACATTTCTCAAAAATTTAAAATTTTATAAAAAATGAACCTTTTCACCAATCCTCACCAAATTCAATACCAATAATCCTTTAATAATATTCTATCCATGTAAAAAAATTTAACTGGATATTTCAAAAATTGCTGAAGTTAGAGGTTGCACAACAAATCGCGTATATACATACATATTGTACATACATACATATATTTTTTAGGAATATGATTTTTCCACGTTTTCGAACATTCCAAACACATTGGCATAAAAAACTCGAAAAAAAATTTTGTCACGAAAACAAAGCTTTCTCTATGAGGAAGTAAAAATGTTTTATTTTATATATACATGCACAAAATTAAAAAGAAGAAACTTTTTTACATTTAAATACGTAACAATTTTATAAAGTAGCAAGTATTTATTATATTTTAAAGTCTCAGATTTTTATATTAAAAACTGATTATGTCGAACAAAATATGGGTGACATATGACAACCCTCGTTAAAAGGAAATTTTGAATTAAGATAAATTCGAGAGAGCACCCTTTCATGTATGTGGTATCTACCATGGCCGCTTTATATACCTGTTTTCGAGAGACTCTTGAGTACACCCGGAGAGGTGAGAAGTATTAATTCGAGCTATTGAACCTCGGGGGCAAACATCAAAGGCAAGGCGGAAGGGAGCTATCGAGTTTCTCCTTTCAAGTGACGTTTAAAAAGTGTAGGTACTTTATCGTTCCGGGATAATTAGAACAGAGGCATTAAATTCACGTAGAGTTGTTAATTTTTAATGGAATTTTATAATAATACAATAATTATCTAAAATAAAATTATAGAGAGCTACCGCGTTCATTTAATACAAGTTCTTATCTGTACACAGTTTGCTTTCCCAATAAAAAAATTTTTAATCATACAATTTCTTTTCGCAGTTTCTCTCCAGCGGGTAGGAGAGATAAAGTATCATAAAGAACAATTAACATTCTGGCAAGAATGTTATTTGCAGGACTCCTCAATTTGATAGGTCATTTTTATAGGATTTTTTATCAGACAAAGAATGCCGCAAACCACTGCGCTACGATCCATAGTTTTTGAGATATCGATTTTTAAAAGTCGTAATTACAATACTTTCGCCAACAATTGATAGTAATTTTCTGACACCATATATTTTTTATGAAATATATTCTTAACAGATTCATTTATTTATGTGTAGAAAAATCGAACACGTAAACAGGGGAAGGACGGAGCACCTTTCCCTGCATCCCCCAACCAAAAAAAAAAAAAAAACTAATCTAACCCAACTCATGTGCGAGAAATGAATCTTTATTTTAAGTATTACCATTACTTACCATTTTCACTTTTCTTATTATTTTTTATATATATCTGTGTTCACATTTGTTGCATTACGATGCAAAACTTTTGAAATCTCGATATATTTTTTCAAAGTTAAAATTTGTTGCATTAAAAAATTGTGAAATCTCGATATAGTTTCCTAAAAAAAAAAAATTAAAATTTATTATATTAAAAAATTTGATCGAAAATCCTATGAAAATGACCTCTTGCCAAAAATTTTGAAATCTTAATATATTTTTTCAAAAAAAATTAAAATTTTGAAACAATGATATCTCGAAAATTGTTGATCATAGCGCATCGTGGTTTGAGGCATTCTTTTTATCGGTAAAAAGTCTATCAAATTGCTAGGTCCTGGAAATAACATTCTTTTCTATATTCTTCGTATTTTTTCTGGGAAATTGAGAACGATGGCAATTGGAATGAGCCGACAAATAAAGTTCGGCATATCTCTAGTTTTATTAGGGAAAGTAAAAATAGCTCAATTAATACTTAAATAATCAGATATGGCGATAAAGTCAGATGTCAGAGAGAAGCTGTATGATATATGACCCGATTCTGTCAAGAAGTTTTCCACTCGATCTTATCCGAATCGACTTTTTTTCTGTCTCTTTCATTTTTTCTATCCTCTCGACGAAATGCGTTCCTCGTTACGCGCTGCACCGTAAATTCCGTCGTTTATTATTCACGGGTGAATCAACCCCATGGCCCCCACCAGCGCGCACTAAAAACCTCGCGTTCTTTTTGAGGATAATCAAAGGAAAATAAACCGGTCGCTCGTGTCGAGACGATTTTCTTTCCGCGGAAAGATCGTAAACCGGCGTATCTGTTTTCCAGCCTACTGTACCAGAGGTACAGCGGCGCTGATTTTCACCGACTTGGAAACTACGATAGCATAGAATTTTTTTCACTTCTGGATTCCTCCAAACTTCCCTCTTCTCCGGTCAGGTTTTACGATTTCATACAATGACTGAGGATAAATTTTATCTGAGAAAGCTTTTTTTTTCTTTTATTATTGGGAATGAAATCTGTTTCCAGAAAGAATTAAATCAAGTCGCAGTAATCTTTTTTCTAGGAACAAGTAAAAATACACTCGCAAACACACACACATATATATCTAACTATATTATATTTTTTATTTCCTTGTCTTTATATAAATATTAATATTAAATATTAAAATATTAAATATGGACACACACACGATTAAAAATAGATTTAAATCCTTTTAGAAATGAGTTTTAAAATCAAATTTTATTAGATTGTATATTTGTCTCTGTATAATGTATGAATTATAAATTTTACAATTTGTATAAAACTCGAATGCAATAGATTCAGATTTCGCTCATATTCCTAAGAAATTTCTGAGAAATATATTTTCAAATTAATCATTACAAATTTCAGTTATTATAAAATATAATTGTAACGATTTAATGCAAATATTTTATAATAATGACATATTTATTAGCTACTGCTGTTAGAACATAACAGACATTTGTTGAAAAAATGCCAATAATTGACTATAAAATATATACCTATATTAATACTCCAATCGAAAAAATAGATGTGGATTATTAGTGATGTTCCACTGTCAAATGAGAGAAAGATTCAATGATGACAGGTTCCATTTCCTTTGTCAAGTGGCAAATTTGAAAAGATTGTTCGTTCGCAAAATAATGCCGCAATTTCTCCACTTCTAACATGGGGATAAGAAAAATAACATCTCGAAAGATTCTCATCGTCGAGGCGCTTTTTTTCGCTGTGACAAAATGCTACCAATTTTTTCTCTCAAAGTTTCTTGAGAGGATATCCGCCAAAAAAAGAAACTCCTAATGTGGAGAAATACGAATAAAAACTTTAATATTTTAATATAGATTAATATCAAAAATAAAAATTACAAAAGAAATATTAATTAGAAAGATTATGAAACTAAACAAGTGAGGAATAAATAAATTAATGTTAGATATCGAGAAAAATATGAAACTGATTATTTAAATTAGAATTCAAAAATAATTTACATTAATATTGTATTTGAAATTCAAAATAAAATTATAAGCGAGTGTCTTGAAAATTAAAATGCAAGATTTTTGCACGTTAGTAAATTATCAATGTGTTCGATTCTTTATCCTATTTATGGACCGCAATGCAACGCTGGTCGGATATAATATATATTTCTACGCGCTCTCTTTTCCGACTCAACAAAGCGAGAGAACGGGGTCGACCAATGTCCGCCCTAGTATTTCAAAGCACTTGAGAGATATCCGCAAATGGACCAAGTACACAAAGAATTCTCTCTCGAATACGGTCTTCTTCGTGCGCGGTTATAACCGTTTCCGCGGAAGCTTTTATCGGAATAGATTAGACAGCTGAAAGGGCCGCCGCCATATTCTCGCGGCGATGTTTGATATGATCTTACTGCGCTCGGTGAGGGGAGAAAAAAAATAATCCCTCGGTACTCGGGGTCTTCTTCGAGAGGGTTTGATATTCCACGGATCATTCGTCTTCGGCTCCTTCCTTCGTCGGTGAGACGTTACCCGCCACACCTGGAATATCTTGCGACGGTCCCCCATTTTCTCGTCGACGGGATTTCAGGATAATCCCGCTCAGCCGTCGCCGTCGGCCTTAGAAGAGAATGGGCGAAATGGAGAAACGCGTTGACGAAACAAGGAAAAACACCGACGTTTAACGCTAGCTTCAAATGAATGTTTAAGTCCGAAAGAACGAAAAATACGCGCGCGCGTAAAATACAATTGCGACGATATAATAAATAGAATTTTCTTTTTCAAAGTTCGAATTAAAAAAAGATAGCGGTTTAATGGTTCCGAGGAACATTATCGATCATTATATGCAAAAATTATTATTGCAAAAATTGAAAAAAGAAATTATTAATACTATCAAAATATATTTATTTGATTAGTATTTTTTTATTTCAATATAAATTTATATATCATATAATAATAAAATTTGCAAATATATATTTGAAAAACAAGTGACTTTTTATAGCATACTAATAATTAAAATGAAACAATAATATAGAACTATAACTATATAACTTACTAAAAAAATAATAATAATTAAAAATAAATTAACAATAAATTATAAAATGTTTTGAACAGTAATAAAGATAAATAGAATATTGCTCTTTGCAGGCATAAGAATATCATTTTAAGCATAATAATGGTGCGCGTGTAATTGTGTATAAATTAATTAAAATTTAATTTTTTCAATTGGAATTAATAATTTAATGTTTAAAATTATTGTAAATAGTAATTAGTTTTATTTTACAACAATTATATATACGTAACAGCGATAATTTATTTAAATTTATATATTTTATTATCATAAATTAATTTACTGAAGGAAATACTGATATAAATATAAGTATATTTTGATAGCATTAATAATTTCTTAATGCATATTTAATTATTATAAATTTAAATACTTTTTAGTAATCTAAATAGTTATAATTTTCTCTATATTTTTTTCATTTTAATTATTAGGAAATTATAAAAAATTGTTTATTTTTCTAACATATATTTTATTATTGTAAATAATAAATTATTAATGTAACATATTTTATTATTGTAAATTTATATTACAAAAAATACTGATCAAATAAGCATATTTTGATAGCATTAATAATTTCTTAAAGCTGTAAAAGATATATATTTGAAAAACAAGTGACTTTTTATAGCATACTAATAATTAAAATGAAACAATAATATAGAACTATAACTATATAACTTACTAAAAAAATAATAATAATTAAAAATAAATTAACAATAAATTATAAAATGTTTTGAACAGTAATAAAGATAAATAGAATATTGCTCTTTGCAGGCATAAGAATATCATATTAAGCATAATAATGGTGCGCGTGTAATTGTGTATAAATTAATTAAAATTTAATTTTTTCAATTGGAATTAATAATTTAATGTTTAAAATTATTGTAAATAGTAATTAGTTTTATTTTACAACAATTATATATACGTAACAGCGATAATTTATTGATTATTATGCGCGTTTTCCCGGATGACCAATTTAATTCAATCGCGAATAATATCGGAAAATTATGAGTCGCACGAGGGAGATACGAAAAAGATTTGCCAGATACGGACTTCAAGTTGCTCGTCATGGCAACCGCGGTAAAGCCACGGGAAAAATCCTGCCCAAGAAAAGTTAAAGTTTTGATCCCGTCGACGACCCGATATCGCCGTACGTGCCGAACATCCTACGAGTCCTGGCTAACTACCAGAGCTTTTCCCTTCGAGCTCCTCTCTCATCCCCTAGAAAAATAGACCATAAGGTCGTTAGCCACCCGAGTATCCTCACTCAATGACGTTAGTCTTTCAAGATGTGTCTTGCACTTCTTGAAACTAGCATTTTCATTAATAATTATTATATGAATGAAATATAATAATTATCATAAATAAATAAAGTTTAATAATATCTCTCTCTCTCTCTCTCTTTTGCACAAACCATTAATATTTTAAAATAGTATTTGTCATTATATAATATTTGTGTCGTATTCTATTATTCTTTTAGTAATCTGTAAGTTATAATTCTATAACTTTTTTTTTACTTTAATTATTAGTTTGCTATAAAAAGTCGCTTGCTTCTCAAATATATATTTACATATTTTATTATTATAAATTTAT
>NW_021850093.1:265776-268017 GCF_003651465.1 Formica exsecta
TAAATTATTAATGTAACATATTTTATTATTGTAAATTTATATTACAAAAAATACTGATCAAATAAGCATATTTTGATAGCATTAATAATTTCTTAATGCATATTTAATTATTATAAATTTAAATACTTTTTAGTAATCTAAATAGTTATAATTTTCTCTATATTTTTTTCATTTTAATTATTAGGAAATTATAAAAAATTGTTTATTTTTCTAACATATATTTTATTATTGTAAATAATAAATTATTAATGTAACATATTTTATTATTGTAAATTTATATTACAAAAAATACTGATCAAATAAGCATATTTTGATAGCATTAATAATTTCTTAAAGCTGTAAAAGTACACCATTATAAAAGTATATATATATACATAGTATCTCATCGACGCGGTTCCAAACGTCAAATTATCAGCGCTCGCAACACAACACAGGACCGAAATGACGGTAAACCAACATCGTGCAAGCTAACGGCGTTCGCAATTTTGTCGATAGCGCAATTTGCCCGCCCGTCTCGTTGCGTTCATGTACATACACACGCGCATGCACACGCATATCGTAATCGCGTAATATCTCTCGAGATACCAGTTTACGCCGTGCAAGTGCCAAATTGCAGCTGCAGCTGCTGGATCTGCGCAACGTGAAATATCCGCTACGATAATAATAATAGGGCCGCCGCCAGGTCAGACGTACACATTCTATTTCGCAATTGTTTCGTCGCGTCGTATTTATGGGCATTATTTCGTATCTCTCGTCTAATCCACTATACCTGCCACTCTTCGTGCTGTCACATCCTCCCTTAACTCGTCAGTTATACATCATAGCCTGCGGGAAATCGAGCGTATCCCTCGTTATATTTCATTCTTGACTAAAACATCGCACGAGATATTTCGTGCTCGTACTCTACACTTTATCCCCCAAATTCGTTGATAAACTTGCGCGCAAGAGCTTCGCGAAAATTCTCTAAACTTTCACGACAGTTTCTCAAAAGACAGAGAGAGATATTATTCTTCAAAGTTTATAAATTTCTACAAAGATATATCTACGTAAATATATTTATCTCTCCTTCTTTTTCTTTTATTAATGATTATAAACTTTTATTTTGCGCACTGATAAATTTCTCACGTTCTTTGTATATATTTTGATATTATCCTTATAATTTCTCAATCTTTATTGCGTCGATTGACATCATATCGCGATCTTATGGAAGACTCTCTCTCTATGCAAGTAACATTTCTCGAAGCGTACATTGCAAAATGTGCATTCTACGGTGAACATCCTAGCGTTTGATTTCCCATGAAAATTGAACCATCTTCATTTCCCTCGAGATTTGCCTGTTAGATCGTTAAAAGTGCTACTCCTTGTAAACGCTCTATTACTCTTCGGATGTCGAATGCATCCATCGGATACATGCATCGAGATGCACTGGCTGTACAAGTGACACGCGCGACAAAAGCGGAACGCAAACATCGGGCGAGCCAAAAGTTAGATAGAATTGAGTTCGCGAAACTACGACGACGAACAATAACATCGGCTTTTACAACTTGTAATTAAATTATCTCGCACGCACGCGCGCGAGATCGCGTGCGAATTTTGTGTCGCGTGTATAGGCCGTCAGCTCTTGACAAAACCCGCAATTTTTCAGGTTGATTTGCCGGCGTGCGAAAAAGAAACGCAATTTGCATACGAGTCGTGTACAAGGAGAGTAAAATTATTTTAACGCAAATGAGAAACCGCAACTGTGACGCATTGCTCACTGCTGTATGTATCTGTATATATTCTACACTACAGCACTCTTTTTCTTGCTTATAGATCTGTTTAAAAGTTTAAGAAATAATAATGTAAGATATATCAATAGTCCCTTATAGTTTTATAAACCATACAAAGTATTGATAACTTCAGTTTTACGTCTATGTAGAACAATAAGAAATATATTTCATTTAAAGAGCGCCCAGTCTATTCTAGCAGTATTAAAAAAAAAAATTTAAAGAATATTTGAAATTGATTTTTTTGACGTTTTACATATATTTGATTGATGTTTAAACAGTACATCAGTATTTTTAAATCTTGAATATTTAGCTTTTGTTTGGTCATTACGAGTCTCTGCGCATAGCGTGTTCAAAAATGCATGGTTCGACGTTGTAACATCATGTTGCTCCTCGTGTAATTGTCTGAAATAAAAAAAACTCGGTCTAGTTTTATTCCGTAGGATATTTTTGGGATACTGAACCTAATTCCATT
>NW_021850093.1:268657-271526 GCF_003651465.1 Formica exsecta
CAGCCTCTCCGTCACTACGACGATCTATCGTCGGCTCCTTAACGTCGATCCCGAAGTACCCGGCGTTGTGCCGAATGGCGGCTTTGTTGTCACGACAATGGCTTTGCAGAAGTCCCACTTCGTTTCCTCGTACGCGCGAATTATTTTGTATGTCGCGGAAGATTATTGCCACGGATGTCCATTCGTGCCGAGAATTTATTAAAAATTTAATTACGACGATACCGGCGCAATTCGTTGAGGAATGTCAATCGATATAGTCTGCCACAAATACTGATATTTATGCTAATTAACACTAAAATAAATTAATCTTCTAGCAGTATTAAAAAAAAAATAATAATAATAATAAATAAATAAAAATTTACAAAAATTTTTTAAAGAATATTTGAAATTGATTTTTTTGACGTTTTACATATATTTGATTGATGTTTAAACAGTACATCAGTATTTTTAAATCTTGAATATTTAGCTTTTGTTTGGTCATTACGAGTCTCTGCGCATAGCGTGTTCAAAAATGCATGGTTCGACGTTGTAACATCATGTTGCTCCTCGTGTAATTGTCTGAAATAAAAAAAACTCGGTCTAGTTTTATTCCGTAGGATATTTTTGGGATACTGAACCTAATTCCATTAAAAAAAAAAAAAATAATAACAAAGTGGTGTCATTTTAAAATTTAAAATTAGATGTTTTATTTTTGCTGACATTTTTTTATTTTTGGTAGGTCAGAGAAATATTAAATATTAATTTTTTAAATTCCAATTAGATTTAGTATCTCCAAAAAAGTTCCTTTTCATTAAAAAAAGATTGAAGTTATTCGGCCCATTAGTTTTCAAGATATATATATATCACACTAACTTTAATTAAAAACAGAGTTTCGAAAAAAACGTGTTTAAAAAACATGTTTGAAAAACGTATTTGCAGGTTTATTTGAAGACACGCTTTTTTTCTATTCAAAGTCTTATAACTCCGTCAATTTTGCGAACTTTTCAATAACATTTGGAAGACATATTCTTCAGCCATCATACTTTTAGAAAATGTAAACAAAAAAATTGATTCTTTTTACTTTCTAAAGTTAATACGGGGCTTTTAATTATGTATAATTCTCTATAATTCATTTTATTTGTGAGAAACTTCGCGCGCGTGGATGCACCTGCGAGCGGAACCGAAACTTTATCGGAGTCGCGGGGAGAGAAAAACGAGAAGAAACGGGGAATCGGGATTTAAGGGCAGTAGGGTAGCGATGGTAGTCATAAAACTTGCACGCATCCGAGACCGGCAAGAAATAAAAGAGGAACAGAGAAGAAACCCCTCCGGGTTGAGGAAGAACAAAACGAAAAACGACAACGCCGGGGGATGCATCGGGCAAGTCTACACCGCACATTTTCCTATCCTAAGACAAAAGTATTATAAGTTTGAGAACACTCGCCGCGAAAGCTGACGGCTCTCGCTTCCGCATCGTGAATCTGGGCGTTCTCTTTCTTCTCTTGGGTCAATCCTTTGGAGTCCCAAGACTTTGTGATCGTGCTATATGTATATACTTCCTTGCAAAACATATACAACAGCGTAAGTAAACTTTGTACAAATCTTGTTAAAATATCATTACATCTACATCCGTATCTTAAATAAAAAAATATTTTGTTTTTCAAATACTGTTTGGAAAATTAAATAAATAAATGGATTATAAAAAGAATTGAAGTATCACAAAATAAGATAATTTTTAACGTCTCCGTAAAAGAAAATAATTGTAATTAATATTTTTCCTTATTTATGACAAAAACTTTTGATCGTGGATACCCCTTGAAATCAACTGCAAGAAACAAAAAATCGAGTAATTTATAGAAAGACTTTGGATTATTATAAATATTTTGCTACAATTTTTAGTAAATAACTTTTAAACGAGTAAGTGGATCTAAATCAAGCTTTGCACAAATATTTATTAGAGTCTTTTTAATATATATGAAAATTTTTATTTTGCTGGCAATGTTTTTTCCTTGACATAAATTTGTCAATAAGTGCTACACAATACGCGATTTTCCATAAAAATCAATACAAACTTTAAAGTTAAATAATTTCCAAACCGTTAAGAGACTTGTACTCAGATTTTGCACAGATACTCAAAAGAAATAGAATAGTCTATTAAATTTTCATGTTTCTGTTAATGCTTTGACATATAAAACATGTATCCTTAATTTTACCAAAATTTTTGAACGCTTAAAGAGAGAAAATGGTATCTCAGTCAGACATGTAATTATTTTAATAATTTCTTAACAGAAATGTTTCTAACGGAAAGATCTTGGCTGCACTCTGAAGAATATCAGGCTTGGGAGAGATCCTGTCTTGCATCGTGTTTTTGAGGTGAAAGGAAAGTTAGATTTACTAATGGCGTCGATAGTTCACATCGCCCGAATTAAACTTTCACGAGCGCGGCTCGCTGACTCCCGCATACTCGATTCGCGGGTTTACACGATCGTTACACGAGTGTCATGCATAATGCATGAACTTTCGTGCACTCTAATCGGCAGTTTACTGTTAATCGACTACCATTGTTTCTGTTGAGAGACGCAGCTTCGCCTCTCGCGCTCTATTGTTCGATAATTTCATCTCCTCGAGTGCTCATCCGAGGGTAATACGCACACTCAGGTGTGAAATGCCGCATTGTCTTTGATGATTATTGATCACCGCAAATGTGTCAAAATGGAAACAATAAGTTTAGCCCTTTAAAATCTAAATTTTGCATTGTTTATTTTTGTCTTCATTGTGTTGCCAATTGCACGTTTTTAGTACAACAAAAGTGACTAATCTCAGGAAAAAATGCTTGTTATTAAATATGATATAGATCATCTTATATAAATCGCTACTTTAATATGTTGTA
>NW_021850093.1:274266-277646 GCF_003651465.1 Formica exsecta
AGGGAAAATTCTTCTGAGTAATTCTTCTTAAGAAATAAGTGGGGCATTGATTTGGAAAATATAATAAATTGAAATTTGACATTAAAGTATGTGTATGCTGTATAATTTGTTATTTTTTTATTAAAAAAAACTGTTTATAATATTTACGTGTGAGCGGGGGAGGGGCGAAACCCCTCCACCTGCACTCCCATCCCGAAAAAATTTTAATAATCTAAATCTATTTTCAGTTTTAAAAATAAATTTGGGTTGGGTTGGATTAGGTTAGATTAGTATGATAAATTCGATTATAGATTGCGTTTATCATACTAACCTAATCGAAAAAAACATGTTTTTGGATCGAATTGGGTGTTAAGTGGATATAATTACAGAAACGCTCTGCGAACATTGGCAAACCGTTTCCTGAAAGGGATTGAGATTATGCTAATTACAGCCGCAGATATAATTAGTAAATTATGTATCGGACCGTGTCAACGCTGCACAGAACATTGTAAATTATGTTTCCCATATACAGCTGTTTCGCAAACAATCGTATTCATTCATATTTATAATATTCAACACTTGAGAGGACGGTCGCAAAAAAAGCTTCAATGCAAAAAAGTTTTAGAATTTTGTAAGAAAAATGTATATTTAAAGTACTCATCTTATTTTACGAAATGCTTGGCGACGATCTCATTTAATTATTCATTAAAATATGTGTATGTAAAGAGTTATCTGTGTGCAAGTACTATAAGTTAAAATAAAAATGTTAAGAACATTTTTTTAAAGACATTTTTATTTTATTTTATTTTTCCAACATTTTATTTTTTACTATCTAATATTTTTATCATAATTTGGTTTTTGACAAAAAAAAATGTTTCCGCCCGGGATTGAACCGGGGACCTTCCGCGTGTTAGGCGGATGTGATAACCACTACACCACAGAAACTTGTTGTGAGTACTTTCATTCCGCTTTAGTGGTATTCATAACGGTATAATTTCTTGCTCTAACAATAAATTACATCTACATGAAAAATAGCTTATATCTTAAACATTGCTTAAATTTATTAGAATTATGCGAAACAATTTAATGCATCATAATACAGTATAACATTATTCCAGAAATTTTTATAAAATATAATAATTACTCATATATATGTATGTACAGTAGACACTAAAACATACGTTTTAACATATAATCTTGGAATTTTTTTATATTTCTTCATAATAATTAAAATATACAGGGTGTCTCTAACCACCCACAGGTCTTTTAAAAAAAAGAAAAGTGGATTTGATCAAAAATCGCACAAGTTTTGATGACTAAATTGGGTACGTTCTATTGTATGGTGATATTTTCAATTTCTGATGCCGATCGTAAATGGGCTATCCAGAAGTTGAAAATCGAATTTTTTGAATAGAACATGGCACTTTTTATTGCAAATTCGAATTACACATAAACATAAACAATTTTATCTACATAAATGAACAAACAATTTTAATAAATTTGTTATTATTTTAATAACTTGGTTATAAAATGATAAATTATAGTAACATGATTAATAAACTTTATTAACATGAGAGATTAAATTGTTAATTTTATTAATAATCTGGAAATAATCTTGAAAGTTTGAAAAAATAAACTTTAATTGCATTTCTAGACGAGTTAGCATGTATCATTTCAAGGTCAATGGAAGGATTTTAAAAAAATGTTTGGGACAAAAGTTTCTTATTTTTCGTCGGGAAATCCAAATCTGTAATAAAAAGTGACATATTCCATTTAAAAAATTTGGCTTTTGGCTTGGATAGCCCATTTCCGGTCGGTAGCGGAAATTGAAAATATCACCATACAATAGAGCATACTCGATTTAGTCATCAAAATTTTTGCAATTTTTGATAAAATCTACTTTTTCTTAAAAGGCCTGTACGAGTTGTTAGGGACACCCTGTATATATAATTACATGTGCGCGCAGCGTTATTCTTTTTCGTTGGTTTTAGTGGACATGCTTGGTGATAAAAATTTTATCACAACATTATCAAAAATGTTTGCTGCGTATCACTATCACAACATAGTATAGCGTAACATAGTATCTGCGTTTATGCTCAAATAAGAATACTCTACAAGCATACATATTATTACAAAATTGACTGGCAAAATGTGTGTGTTTCTGTAGGAAAAAGTTATGTTAAAAGTTCGAATTTAAGTCATTTCTGCAACAGAATAAACTGTTTTCGCCGAAAGTAAATAGCACTATACTTGTTGCTAAAGCCTCTATTGTGTTTTGGTCGTAGCCAGCAATCTGCTTTCATCCCGGATTACGTGAATGATCCGATTTTCGAAAACGTACGAAAACTTTTATATTGACAAGCTATAACAGCTGATTAAATATCACTGTTTTAATTTGTGATTAAGATAAATGTACGCTATATTAATTCCAATAATAATTTCTAAACTAAATTAACATCGAGTAATCGATAATATTAATCTCGAATAATCTCGTTGAAATTAATCGTGCCAATAAGGCAAATAATCAAATGTAATTCAGATACAAAGACAAATAAAAGCTTTTTTTTATTGCCAGAGAATGTGTTTCTCCATCAGATAATTAATCCGACCGAAAGTGGCTTTTCCTTTCGTTCGAAAAAGCTGATTTCCCTCCCGGATAAGACCTAATCCCTAAAAGCAACTTGCGTAATCTTTCCTCTCTTATCGGGTGTCGCGTATCCTTTGGTAAGCCCTTCGTTATGGAAGACACGCGTGTGGGAGGAAGCACGCGCGCGCGCGCGAACCCCTCGAGGGGCCGAATTTTAAATATTCACGATTTAATCTAAACTTACATCTTATCGAGGCAATCCCGAGCCCGCGGATTGGCTGTCGTCGCTTCGACGGACGAGCTCTCTCGCGAACGTGCGAGTTCCGCCTCAAGGGTGCAGAGACGATGACGGCGATGTCGCAAACGAGGCGAATAAGGAACCATCTACTCGAATCTCTAAGGCGAGAGAGTTATATCGTAATATTTTATGGCGAAATGCGCCGCCGCATCGAGATACCTGTGTTGAATTATTTCCCGCACGATGTCGCGTCGTGCAAACGAGGCGAATAAGGAACCATCTACTCGAATCTCTAAGGCGAGAGAGTTATATCGTAATATTTTATGGCGAAATGCGCCGCCGCATCGAGATACCTGTGTTGAATTATTTCCCGCATCGGAAATATTATTACATAATATTATTACATACGCGACATTTTTCCATTATCTAGAAATTTGAACATGCTGAACTAGAATTGCACAAGATATTAAGACTAATCTTGATACTGTCTTGATCTTGTCTCGAAATTCAAAATGTTTAATTAGTTATTATTAATAGTAAAGTAATTTATTTATTTATTATAGTATAATAATAAAA
>NW_021850093.1:277940-299639 GCF_003651465.1 Formica exsecta
AAAAAAAAAATCGCTATATTATATAAACATAAAAAATGTTACTTAATAAATAAAAATATTTATATTAACAAATTTAGAAACAATTGACAAAATAAATAATTACAATTAACAAAATTAACCATACAATATAACCATACAATATATACAATAGTGTTTTGGGAAGTAAACAAATGACATAAATAGTAATAATTATCTTAAATTATATTATATATTATAAAAATTGTGTAATTTAATTTAATTTAATCTATTTAATTAATAGAAACGAGAAAAATCCCTTTGAAATGATAAATGGATTACATGATTAGTGCTGTAACAAATATAACAATTAAAAAAGAATACAAAGAAAAATAAAATATAAAGTTATTAAAAATCAATAATGAAAAAAAAGAAAAATTATGTTAAATATATATTATTTTAAACAAATTGTTTAGTATTAAATAAAAATTGTTAATAAAATAGAAACAATATAAGACGAGATTTTTGCTATCAAGATTCATTCAAGAGCAAGACAAGATACAAGTTTTCTAAAATTTTCAATACCAATACAATATTTTTACAAATATTGTTTTGTCTTGAATTTTATGCAATTCTAGTGCTACAATAAAATAAATAAATTGTTCTACATTTCTATTTGCGTGTCGTGAAAATTAAGCTTTTATGTATTTTCTATTTGCGTGCAAAAATTTCTGCGTATCAAGATCAATCCTTCAAAGCAATAGTATATCGCCAACGAAACGAAACGTCGTAACACAATATACACGTAGTATATGTTTCTGACAATTATATACGCGCTATGCTCGTTCAATAATTATACAAAGAATTCTTTTTTCTTTCTTATTAGCACAATTAATTTCAACGAGATTATTCGAAATTAATATTATCGATTATTTGATGTTAATTTAATTTAAAAATTATTAGAATTTAAATTAATATAGCACACATTTATTTTTATTATATACATATTAAATCACTGATACAAATTTGATCAGCTGTTAGCCTGTCAAAGTTTTGGTACGTTCCTATTTACGTTCTATTTATAGATTCTTATTAGAATATTGTAAAAAAAAGGATCGTCGGTGACGTAACTGCGGGAAAAATTGCACAATATCATCGTTGAAACGCGAAGTAAAGAAAGATAAAAGTTCCTCTTTTACGGCAAATCTTTTCTCTCGGCGCGCGAGAACCGCCTTTACGATGATTATTATGTCCGATGGGAAGAAGCATGGATACTGGGAAATTTGAAAAAAACGATGACGATGCGCAGAAAAAGCAGAGTAATAGGCTCACGGTGTGAGGTAATTTATTATCTGGGGAAAAAAAATTAGTTGTTTTCCGCGTTCGCGCGCGGAAACCGCTTGAAAAATCCCTCGTCACGTTACTTACAATTCTCCCGTGCAATATTAATGAGCTTCTACCTGTCATGGCAAAAGTGCGTCGCCGCAAATTCATTAGAAAAAGTACGCAGTGATTTTTTTTTTGCTCTTTGCGTTTACCTTATTCTATCGTATATATTGTATGAAATTTTATTGTATACTTCTTTTTTTAATACTCGATCACTCTATTGCATTTAATTATTATTTACTAGAAATATTGAGGTTAATATATATACAAGTATTTTTTATTCTATACTTATAAGAGATGAAATATAATAGAATATGAAATATATATTAATACAATAAAATTCATGAGTTTTGAAGTAATATATTCCATAATAATAAGGCAATTTTGTAACAGCAATAACTCAAAAGTCGTTATCATCGTCAATATAAGTGCCCTTGCAATATTGGCACATTCTATACATTATTATAATCGACCTGCTCTCATCGTACACATACACGCACAGACGTGCAAAAAGTTCAGGGAAAATTTGCTGACGCATCTTATAAATGAAGGGTTTCGGGCAACACATGTTCGGCCATGCGTGGCAAATTTTACAAATGATCAGCGTTTGAACAGCGTCTCGTTAAATCATTAACGAGATTTAATAAAAATTCTCGTTTGTAAAAGAAGTGACATAAAATTTCGCTCTACTTATACGTACTCCGACCGATATTGCAAGACATCGTATAATCTGGGAGGAGAGACAGTGTATCGGCAATTTTATAAAAAAGTTATAAAGCAATGTCGCGTACGAATACACATCACGTCATTCTATTCGCACCCCGCCATTGGCAGTAATTACAGAAGAAATGCCGCTGTCGAAGTTAATTGAAATATCGACGCTGCACTGAAAGATTGATCGAAAAAAAGAGAGAAAGAAAGGGAACAGCGAGACAATTACAAAGGTCGGACTAGATCGACGATATTTCAACGTCAAACGTGCAAAACCGGAAGGAGCGAAATGCGCGAAGGACACGAAAAAAGCAGCGAAAACGAAATGCGAAGAGTATCGTCGCCAATCGATGTTCCGCTAATCGAAGGCAAACGAGTCCATTAATATTCAATGGAAGAAAGAGAGAGAGAGAGAGAGCTGACATATATTCTCTCTTAATATTGACAAAATATTCCGCAACGTATTACTTTTATGTTTCGTGATCGGAAAAGCTTTCGATACACTCTCTTTACTTGGCAACGCAGTCCATTAACGATATTTATGTAAGCGGAGATGCAATGTAATAGTAAAAGAACGGTAAAAATATTAAATGCATCCAATATACACACATGATATATCTGAGAGCAAGATTTATTAATGTATATTTGAAGGTCTTTATACCATTTTATAATTTTGTGAAGATTTGTTCTTTATTATTTATTCTTATTATTTATTTTTGTTATTTATTACATGTTTATCGTCCGATGTAAACTGGATTTAATCTAAATGCCATTACAGCTTTTTCTCATTTACGATTGACACGAATCTCGTTTCGAAAGTGCGGTTGGCTGTTTTTCAGGCGGTTTCTCGTTTTCAAAGAAGACTGCTTCTTCATGTGAGAAGCTACTCCACTCGATATCGATTATCCATGACGTTTGTTCCTTCTCTTCCTTTCTTCACCGTCATTTCTTTCCCTTCCACCTTCTATTTGGCTTCCGCTCTCGTCGCCACCTAATCGTCCCGAAGATCTTAGATTCTCACAAACAGCGAGAAATTCTCCTTTCGATTGAACGATTCTCGTCTGTTCCATTCACGGTAAACCGTAGCGAGCTATTCTTTCTCTCTCTCTCTCTTTCTCTTTCTGTCTTCCTTCGCAACGGTAATTAATTAAATAACGATGGCAAAACTTTTACAGCGATTTGAAAGTTAGAAGCGCTCGCATTTTCAGCATCCACAAATCTTATTCTAATTTTATCCATTCTGCATACATCGACGAAAATAAAATACCTGAAATTACGAAAGTTCTTGGAAAAGAAAGAATATAAGATGCTTAAAAATTTTTAATATAGATATTCTTTCAAATCAATCAATTTTTAATCTTTTGATTTACGAATCTCTGATTAAATCAAATTGATATATTTTCCATTTTCGATTTTTTTTTGTTTTCAATTTATCCTTCATCCGCGCTCTCGTAACAAAGATTTCACGTTATCGACGCGAACGAAGGAATGAGGTTTATACATCGCGAACGAACGAACGTCGAGCATCGTTTGAAGCACTGATTGATGCCGCCGGGCAAAAAGAAGAAGCACACCAACAGTGGGATGCAGGGAAACGAAAATGGGCAGGGGCAGAAGAGAGAGTGAGAGAGAGAGAGAGAGAGAGAGAGAAAGAAATCGGTCGCAGTCGCGCTTGGCTGCATACGTCAGATGCACGTACGTACATCGATTGCCGCCAACTGGATGCACATCCCTCAGGAAATGTGCTAGAGGAGCTGGAACCTTCAGTCGACCGAGACGAAGCTAGCACGCAGCTACATCCGCGAAATAACACTACGCAATTAACGATTTATTGAATTGCGTAATTACAAGTTTTTACATGGCTTTGCGACTCTAGAATCTCTTTAGATCTTATTAAATCTTTATGTATTATCGCGATAATATTGTGCAGCAATAAAATTAATTAACCTAAATAATAAATATACAGTGATATCTAATACATATAGATATGACTATATAAATTAATTATCGAGATTACAATAGGAAGAAATATTCGATACTTTTGATATAAAAATGAAAAAAAAAAACAAGCTGAATTGTGCAAATTAGAAACTTGCACATTGCTTCCTCATCATTTTATTTCACAAAGTTTAAACTCCTTTAAGCATGCGGATTTTTCAATTTTTGCTTCCTCATGGAGGAAGCTTGTGTGAGCAAAATAAAAAGATAAAGAAGCAATCACCGATCCTCACTAAATTCAATACCAACCATCCTTTAATGATATTCTATTTATGTAAAAAAATTTAACCCGATATTTAAAAATTTGCAAAAGTTACAACGTGTATAGACATTTTTTAAAAAATTCAAAATTATATAAAAAATGAACCCTTTCACCGATTCTCACCAAATTCAATACCAACCATCCTTGAATGATACTCTATCCAGGTAAAAAAATTTAGCTCGATATCTCAAAAATTGCGGAAGTTAGAGGTTGTACAATATATTGCGTACAAACATACATACATACATACACACATACACACATACATACATACATACATACATACATACAGACATTTTTCAGGAATATGATTTCTCGACGTTTTGGGACATTCTAAATACATTGGCATAGAAAACTTGAAAAAAATTTTGTCACGAAAACAAAGCTTCCTCTATGAGGAAGCAAAAGTATTTTTTCATTAAATATTAAAGATAAGGGATATCATTTCTAGCGTCGCGGAAAATTTCTATTAATATTTTTAATATTATATATTTTTCTTCACAGAAATTGCGTTACATTTTCTTTTTCTTAAATTGCTATTTACTCGCGTTATTTACCCGCACGGCGTATCGAGAGGCCTGATCGAAAGCTCAGCACACGGAATCGCAAATTGTTTGCCATCCACCGAGGGGGATCCTCGTGAAACGCGCGCGAAAGGAGTATCTAGGATATGTGGTATCCCAGTCTCGAGTCTTCTCTCGACGACCGTCTACAGGGAAGCTTCAAAGGAAGCGCATAACGGTCGGTGGACCTGGATTCCGTTAAGCGTGTCTGTTGTACAAATACGAATTTTGGAGTTGAAGTCTTGGCCGAGACACCCAGTAACCAAACGACTCGCGATACATGCGTCGTCGAATATATGCACACGAATCGCGAACAAAGATTCTAACAAATTCTAGTAGTCTAGGAAGTTTCTAGTAAGTTTAGGGAACGCTAATTTTATTTCTTTAAAAGCAAAGAAGTTATAATTACATAATTATTTTATATTTTATAAGTTTTTTAAAAATATTATACATTTTTTTAAATACAAGCAATACATAATAATAAATAAGTGTCTACATGTTTTATGTAAAAAAATCTAAAGAAAAAATGAGTTTTAAAGATAAAAAATCTCGAGATATCTCCAAAAATCTTTCTTTTTTATGTAATCTAATATTTTGTCTTTCTTTAAAAGAAGACACAAGGAAAATATTATAATTACATATAATTAATAAACTTATTAAAATAATAGAGATTGCGTGTATATTCGTTCTATTTTACTTTACGTCGACATATGCATATCTTATTAAAAAAATTAATAGCCAACTAATTCTATATTTGTGTCTTTAATTATACTTGATTTTAATTTTTCTTTCATTGAGAGAAAAACTCCAACGTTGTATCAAAGAATTGGTCTAGAAGTTAGCATCTGTTATTGAAGTCTCAAACGTGACTATGGTGAATTAAAAGATATATCGATTTTCTTAATTGCCATAAAACTTACGCACGATAATGAGAAATTATTCAAGGTCCGGGGCAAAATTAATCGGTGAGTTATAAGATAATTGCGAGACAGGTCGGACGTAAATGGGATTAAGGAAGATCTAACGTCGGAGATTCGCCTACGCGATTTAAAAGATAACCATCTCTATTTAAAGCACCTTAGCACCCAAACGTGACCGAAGAGAGAAAGGCGTATATATTAATGCATATGTATGTATGCATGTATGTGTGTATGTACATTGTAGAGAGGAAAATGCTTGAATTGAACCTGCGAAAACAACGCTACGTATCATGTTCCCTCCCTACTGACATCATGTTACACAAGGAGAACATTCACGATGCTCGTGCGCGAGTACAACATGCTGTTTCATATCGAGTGTATAATTCACACGGTGATAAGTTGCATTAATTTGTCTGTCATATTGCACGTTCGTGATATAAGTATCGAACCACTACTGCGTGAAATGATATTTTTTCGGCTTTAGAATAACAATAATATATACTATACAATATTGTTGCGTTATCATAAAAAGATCACTTTATATCAAAAGAAATTATTATACTTGCCGCCGAAGATACTGTAAACCTGTAAAAAATGTATAATATTTAAAGAAAATTATAAAATATATAAAATAATTATATGTAATTATAATATTTTCTTTGTATCTTCTTTTAAAGAGAGATAAAATATTATTTTACTTTATTATTGCTTTTACATAAAAAGCAAAGATTTTCGAAGATATTTCGAGATTTTTTATTTTTAAGATTGGTTTTTTCTTTAGATTTTTCTTTTACATAGAACATATAGACAATTATTTATTACCATGTTTATTTGCATTTAATATCATCATTGTTCATATTTTCTTTAATTAGCAATTTAATGTTTACAAGATTTCATTTGTTATTCAATTCACGGCCAATTTGAATTCATCGAATCTGATTAAGAACTGTTCAACAAGCCAAATGTAACGAAAAACAAGAAATTTTTATCGATGCGCCTCAAACAGCCATTGTGATTATCAGAGCATTTACCTTTTATTTATAATATCATATAGAAAGGAAATAAAAACGCGTAATAAAACGAGAAAACCATCGTTACAAATATATTAATAGACGATCGTATTATATAACGAATGCTTCATTACGACAATCAAAGCTTTTACTTTAATAAACGGTCGTGAGAGTCTATTGATTACATCTATGTTCTCCAAAGAATGTAAATTCCTGTAATATCATCGATTTTATAGAATCAATTTTACTTTGTATACGTAAATGACATTGCTTGTTATTGAACATTGAAAATTTTTAATTTTACAATTTTATAATTAATTTAATTTCAAAATTTAACTTTTAAATTTTTAAGTGAAAAATAAGTTTTACTATTAAATAAACAATTTTTAAATAATCGGGATGATCGACACCGTTGCCACAACTTCTACTAATACTTAAACTCATCAATTTTCCTGTAGACGCTTAGAATACGCCTTGTGTAATCAAGATAATGAATTATCAAATGAAACTTGTTCTCCATTCGAATAATCTATCATTGTACTTTAAAAGTGGAAAGTTCTGACCGTCCGGCGGTTCAGTTTGCGCTACTTTATCTGCGAATGACTGAGCGTAACTACTTACTTCTCAGGCAGAGAAGCATATATATGCATGCACGGCACACGAAAGCGGAAGTACGCGAGCGCGCGACAAATAAAAGTTCTAGAACTCACCATTTTCCGTTTCTGTATCGCTCGATCCAGGTGGAGGAAGAGAGTTTTGGACTCGAATAAATAAATGAATACTATCGTCGTTCGTCTTCGTCTTTTAAGAGGATGCCGGACCGTCCTGTTTTACCGGCCATAATAATTATATATTTGCTTAATATAAGGGTTTTGCGGTGTGTACGTGCAAAATAGGATACCTCTCCACTCGGAAATGCATGAAGGAATATAAGTGAACGTTTGAAAATGTATTTGAAAGCCTAGTGAGAAACATTTCGGTGTGCAAAATGTTGCATAGTAAAATCTTTTTTATAAAGCTTCTAAACTCACTTCTCGAAGTTCACTAATACTTTTTGATAAAATGCCGAGTGCGGAGTTCACTTGTTAGGCACGTGCAGGTTGCAGGTTTTTTATATTAAGTAAATGTTGACGGCAGAAGCCGATAACAAAACTGTAATTTTTTAATTTTTTTTCACTTTTCATATGAAATCATAAACCCCGCACTCCGTTATTATGTATACTTTAATTATGGAAAAGGATTTGTTGATATCTATAATCAACAAAAATATTTTGCAATCCTACTAATATTCGCATTCTGTCGGTATCCGGCATCCTCTTAAAGATGAACTTTTGTTCTCTTTCATGTACAAATCATTTTTGATTCTATTTAAGAATGTTTTGCTTGTACAATAGTAGCAAAAAGCTGTCAAAATTAAGAAAAGAAACATATTTATTACGTCTATGCTTGTTTGGAAAATCAAATAAATTAATCTGAATTATAAAAAGAATTAAAGTATTACAAAATAATATGGTTTTTAACGTCTTCGTAAAAGAAAATAGTAATTAATGTGTTTTCTAATTTAGGACAAAAAATTTTAGTCGTGAATACCCTCTGAAATCAACTGCAAGAAACAAAGAAAAACGAATAATTTACAGAAAGATTTTGAATTACTATAAGTATTTCGCTGCAATTTTTAGTACATAATTTTTAAGCGAAAGTATATAATTTTTAAGTGGATTTAAATCAAGTTTTGCACAAATATCTATTAGAGTTTTGTTAATATATGTAAAATTTTTATTTCGCTGGCAATGTTTTTTTTTTTTGTCAAATTTGTCAATATGTACTACAACACGCGATTTTTCATAAGAATCAATACAAAAAACTTGAATAATTTCCAAACCGTTAGGAGAATTGTGCTCAGGTTTTGCACAGATACTCAGAAAAAAATAATAGGACAGTCTACGAAATTTTCATGCTTTTGTCAATGTTTTGACATATGACACTTACTTAAGATTTATTCCTGAAACTTTCTCAAGGGTCTAGTCTGCTTTAAAGGGACAAAAAACCGATTTTTTTTGATATTTTCTAAAAGTATAATGTCTGAAGAATGTCTTTCACATTTTATTAAAAAATTCATAAAATTGACGAAGTTGTAAGACTTAGAATAGGATGGCGCATTTTTCTTAAAACACTTTTCAAAGTTAGTGTGACGAATATCTTGAAAACTAATGGATCGGATAACTTCAATTTTTTTTAATGGGAAAGAACATTATTTGGGGAATACTAAACCTAATTAGAATTTAAAAAATTAATATTTTTCTGACTATCAAGAAATAAAAAAATTTTAGCAAAATTAGAATATCTAATTTTAAAATGATACTACTTTGCTATTTTTTATTTCTTTTTAATAATATTAGGTTTGGTATTTTATAAATATTATACAGAATAAAACTAGATTGAGGTTTTTCATTTCAATTACACGAAGAGCAGCATGTCAAATTGTCAAACTATGCATTTTTAAACACGCTACGCGAAAGGCTTGTATTGACCAAAAAAAGCTAAATATCCAAGATTTAAAAATACATGTACTATTTAAACTTCAATAAAAACATTTGTAAAACGTCAAAAAGATCAATTTTTAATATCTTTCAAAAAAAAAAAATTTCTGAAAATTATCAATATTTCATATTGCTAGAGTAGACTGAGTCCTCAAATATCTCCTTAGTTAAGTGCAAATTTATATTATAAATTCTGATGAGAGAGAAAAGAAAAGAAGCAAAATACACGCAAACATATTAAAAAATAACGTCCCAAAAGATTTTGAATTTACTATATTTTTAAGAATGTTTTCCGATATGAGATCAAAATAACGTAAAATTTTTAGCAGAATATATTGCAGCGAATGTAAACTATTTTCGTAAAATCGATATTTCTGATGCCTGTTCGAGCACAGGAAATATTTGTCGCAAGCGTTAAATTTACGCCACGTTACGTAGCTAAATTTTGAACTTGATCAATATTGATGATATCAACGCAGCATACACTGTGTCAATGATTCTGGATGGAATGGAAAACACGATGTAGTTTATATCGAAAAAATTGTGCCGAGATATAAAGCAGATCTTCTTTTCGATCTGAAAGAATCAAGAATGAGCCGACGAAAAAGAAAGGGGGCGGAAATATCAGCAGAGTGATCCAGTCGACAGTAATTAAGAAAGTTGCCAGCGCACGAATCGTCTCTTATTAAAGCCCGGCGTTCCTAAATCGAAATTTATATCTAGGTTACCGTTCGGACGCGCCTTCCGAAGGATGGCGAATTTATCATCGAAATTATGCGGGAAATTTTAATTAACTCATCCTCTGTTCCACTCTCGCTTGTTCCTGAAGATTCCTCCCGAGAGTAGAAATCGCTTTGAATGACACAAAGTTCGAAAAGGGTCATATTTTATAGAAACATACAACGCGTCAAAAGTTTAGAGATCTTACTCAGATGAGCAAATAAAAAAATAAAAAACTATTATAAACTAAAGATTCGGAGCAAGAATAAATCGATTTATACGAAATCCGCTTCGAATACAATTTTATTCAAAGAAAAATACACGAATTATAGATATAATCCATAATCCCCCTTCGATTTATCGTGAGAATTAAAAACAAAATTCCATATACAAACGTTATTTTTACTCTCGCGTCGGTATTTCTCCGCTTTCGGTTATAATTTAATCTGTAGCTCCTGGATAGAAGTAACGTACAAAACAAACGGCTCGAAAAAGGTGAAGCGAACACGAACGGGGGTTTTCGCGATAAATTCCCGAAGCTCCCGATGAAAACCTCGTGGACGAGGACTCTCGTGATATAAGCGAGTTATCGGCTCTCACTAACCGAGTTAAGAATGTCCTTCCTACAGGCGTTGCGCGGCGGTAATCGCGCCAACGAATCCTGGCGGTAACCCGTTAACGAAGGATCATCCACAGGGCGTATTCTGTTCGACGAGATTTCCGAAACCCGTGAACGTCGCACTTTTCCGACCCATCTCTCTTTCTCTCTCTCTCTCTCTTTCTACGTTTCTCTCGCCACACCCGCAGGACATTATTTCAGGATTAAAGCTGCTGTTCTCTCGCCCGAGTATATCAACGGCGAATAATATACGAGCGCGAAACTCTCCCTTGCAATTTGCATCTACGGCAATTCGGTCCTCGCAAATTCGCGAACGAAAACATTCAAGATGCAATACTTTGAGAGAGACGCATGAAAAAATAACTCCTGCGTCTTTTTCCCGAGAATTGTTTCACGTCGCCACGAAGCAAATATATTTTTAAAAAAGAAACATGTCCTTGTGTTTGGCGACTAATATCAGGTCTACCGGAAAGTTCTGTCCGTTTTTGGAATAAAACAAAATACAAATTTTTATTACCGTCAATAAACTTTATTAAATAATGTAATTGCCATTATTCGGAGAAGTATTGTCAGCAACTGGATAATTTAAATACAGCAGTCCAAGAAAAGAGGCCGCCGATGTTCAATAGGAAGAACATCATACCGCATCATGATAATGCCAGGCCACATGCTGCTTTGGATACTCGTCAAAAAATTGCAGAACTAGGCTGGAAAATTCTGTCGCATCCACCATATTCCCCGGACTTAGCACCCTCCGACTATCACTTGTTTTTGTCCTTACAAAATTTTTTGAGGGGCAAAAAATTCAAAAATGAAGAAGATATCAAACAAGCACTGGTTCAATTTTTCGCATCAAAAGATAAAACATTTTTCGAAAAAGGGATATACAAATTGCCCTCACGCTGGCAAGAAATCATTAATAATAATGGCAATTACATTATTTAATAAAGTTTATTGACGGTAATAAAAATTTGTATTTTGTTTTATTCCAAAAACGGACAGAACTTTCCGGTAGACCTAATATAAATATACTAAAAATATATAGTAAAAAATATACAGAGATAGAGAGGGAGACAATTTTCGATAGTTTCAAATTTATAATTTTCAGCTAACAATAAGAGATATTTAGATATTTTATCTATTTTGATACTATCCGAGCGTTTACTCTTTCCATTCGTGTAGATAAATTGTAGGACGTGTGTTCGTAATATATTATTTGCGACAGTTTTCCATTCGAGACTATTTCTACGCACACGTAGACGCTTGAATTATCCTTCACATTTCTGCATGTCAGAAAATATCAGATACGTTTACGCGCCGTTAAATCTAGCGATATATTCTTCATTTTATCATTTATTCGTTGCATATTTGGCCGTTCAACATTTATATCGCTCGTAAAATACAAGAATACACGCCATCTTTTACAAAAATCCTTGCTCTTATCGATAGATCTTTATTTAAGTAATAATGCGACGAACGACGTTTTATAAATGTGATGTCAGGATCATCCGCAAACGACATGTATCGCGCGTATATTTTTCCCTATTAGCGTATACGAACCAATATTTATTGCGCGAAATATTTTGAAAGGTAGTACTCGGACGTAGTCGCAACGCGCGCGCGTCGATGTTATATTTTATTTTATATCCCTTTGTTTGTCTTTTTTTTTTTTAAATTTCCACGTAGCCCATCTATATGAACGCCAGACGCAGACGCGGTGGTATAATTCCCGACACGCGCCAAGCATTCGTTGTCATTTATCTCTGACACCATGCACAATACGTGTAATCCTCTTTACGCTTCCACCCTATTCCCTTTAATGCCGCGGCTATTTGACATAAGCTGATATATCTCTCCTTACAAGTCCCTCGGGGAAAATATTACTTATGCAATGGCCCGGTGTCGCTGTAATAAAAACGTATTTCCCTATTGCTTCCTTATCATTTTTATCTTGTAATACATTACGGCGGTCGCGACTTGCTTTATTTTCATTATCTTATGATAATGTAATGCGTGAACGCGCGTTGTTTTTTCTCTTTCAACATCTCATGCGACAATGAAAGAAACGGATGGTTGCATTCTATCTCCGGAACGAGATTCACTGTAAAAAGAAATTGTCTGAGACTTCAGACAAAGTGTCTGCAGCTTTATTGCAGACACATTGTCCGAATTTTCAAACTGGATGCTGTCTGAAGGCAAGGATGTTATTTCCGGAACCCCTCAATTTGATAGGTCATTTTCATAGGATTTTTTATTAAACGGAAAATATTGCAAACCACAATGCGCTACGATCCATAGTTTTCGAGATATCGATTTTTAAAAATTGTAATTACAACAGTATTTTCGTCACAATTGATGATAATTTTCTGACACCATGTATGTTTTATAAAATGTATTCTTAGTAGATTCATTTATTTATGTATAGAAAAATTGAACGCGTAGACGGGGGAGAGGCGAGCCTCTCCCCCTGCATCCCCACCCCGAAAAGAACTAGTCTAACTTAATCTATGTCCATGAATCTTCATTTTAAGTATTATCATTATTACTTATTATTCTCGCTTAACTTATTATTCTTTATAAATATGTGTTCATTTATTGCATTATGATGCAAAAATTTTGATATATTTTTTCAAAAAAAAAATTAAAATTTGTTGCATTAAAAAATTTTGAATCTCAATATTTTTTTCAAAAAAAAAATTTGGATTTTGAAACATTGATGTCTCAAAAACTATTGATCGTAGCGCATCGTGGTTTGTGGGATTTTTTTTCTCGGTAAAAAATCTATCAATACATTTATCAAATTGAGGGGTCCCGGAAGTAATATTCTCCCTTGTCTGAATTTTCAGACACACTCTTCTGAACTATCGGAAAAACGACTCTGATTAAGGCAGATTGTCTGAAATTTTTTTCAGACACCCAGATCTGAAAATGTAGACAAAAATGCGTCTGAATTTTTAGAAAATTTTTTACAGTGTTTATTAAAATATATAACAGAAAAAAAACTGATCCCGATAAAAATAATATTTATAACACTATTATAATTTTTTTACATTTTCTTCGCGTCGGGCGGTTTATCGAGCATGATCGATGATATCGAATGTCAATTAAGTCGCGTCTGTATCTTATAGACGAAAAGTCCGACGACTTTATTCACCGGCGACCCACTTCCTGGCGCTTTGATACTCCCTCGCGGGTCGTTACTCCAGTATAAAATGGTTAATGTTTCCCGTCGCGGGGTGCAACTTTACCTCCTTTTCCCAAACGAGGGGTGGGTCCGAACGGGCGAACGGCGGGCTTATATACGCCGGTAGTTGCACAAGTGCAAAGTTTGTTATTGACACGATAAAAGCAGACCGCGCAGGGCATTATGCAGATCAGGAAATTCGTATTCCTCCGCGCGCAAAGGAGAGAAACGAGAAGAGAGGAGAGGGGCAGGGGATGAAGCAACGAACTGTGGTGAGGGGTCAGTAGTTGCGGCGACTACCCTTGCTCCGCGGCTTCGGCCTTTAACTATAAAGCTATGTGTGTGTACGAATACGCAGTGACCCACTGTCGACCACTCCTTTAGCAACCACTCGTGCGAAAGGAGAGTAAAAGGGTAGGAAAGAGACACAACTTGTTCTAGTATTTGAAAGTTACGAAAAAAGGCATAAGTTTTTGTTGTCTTTATAGTCGAATTGCCTCATCTCTGGATTAATTTCTCGAACAAATTGCTGAACCGTAAGTGGATAAAGAAGCTTTTGGTTAGACATATTCTGAAGAGAAAAAAGATAATAGCGATATAAACGCGATAAGTTTGATACTGCTATATATATTACAATACACTGAAATATATAAAATTTGTTATAACAAAGCTAAATTTTGTTACATTAAATTTTTTGTTTACTCTTAATTATTTTATCTAAAAATAAGTTATACGTTATAATAAGTTATATGTTTAGCTTGTAGTTATGTGTTTTATTAAGAATTTATTAAAATACATAATCGTGTTATGTGTTATTAGATGTAACAATAAAATGTAATATTAAAACGTAGTATAACAAAAAGATTAAATTTTATATCGTGTATAATTTTTTTTTCATATCATTACTTTTGTAGAAAAGACAAGCTAAATAACTTATACATTAAAGCAACGCTTTTTAGCATACTTATTTTTTAGAGAGATAAAATGCATATTAGATGTATATTAAATGTATATTTTTCCTGTATAACAATTTTCCAGACGCGTGGACTTTGCTCTTTTTTTTACTGTTTTTTTTATTGTTTTTTGAAAATATACAATAGTATGCCCAGAGATACAAACAAAGTAGTTTTATTCAAACAGTTCCAATAACACACAATAATTATACAGTATATAAAAGTATGTGTAATATTTTTATCATTTTTAAAATATGAAAACAATTGGTAAAAAGAATGTTGATTAATTAAACATGAAATCTGTGCCATTGCATTCGGTGTATAAAACAATGTAAACGCGCATTGTAGTTTTAAAATTATGTAAAAGATAGGAGAAATTTCCAGTTGTGCTAAAATATTCTATCAAAAAATTCAGAAAAATACTTTTAATTGTATGAATATACACAAAATGTACGAAGCGTAATATTTATATTAAACTTTATCGCTCGCAGTTCGTGAAAACGGCGCGGAAATAAAAATTCCGTCGTAAAATTGTAGTTTTAATTTACAGAGAGAAGAACTGATATTAGTTGTCTAGTTTTAATTTCACTAATTGTAGGAGCTATCAATTTCGAGAATATATTTAAGCGCGAAAACGCGATAGGGAAAATAAAATAATGTTCGTCGGAACGCAAGGAAATCGTGCCCCGAATAAACATCGCGTCATAAAGACGCGGGTTTACAAGAAGACATCTTAGCTGTCTGGCGTTTCGCAAAGCGGACGACCCTCATAATGCTCGCTGTTTATGATCCTTACGCAATGCGTGTATACGAGCGCATGCGCAGTTATCGCTGTTTCGTTTCGTTTCAGCTGAAATAAAAATTTTCTCTACAGATACACGCGCAGAATTTAAGAAAAATATAAACACCGTATATCGAGCAGTCCGTGTATTTGATAGATATATATATATTACCATTTACACTGAAAAAATATACCAAATCCAAAAGAATTTCTTTTGATTTAAAAAATTATTTATTTAAATACTTGCAAAGAAATTAGTTATTTCAATCAAGCAGCAAATATATTTAAATTAGTAAAATATACAATAAAAGCAAAGTATGTTTTTATTTGCAAATAAAAAAAGAATTTGTTTTTTTATCTTTGTTATACTAAATTATTCTCTTTAAAAAAAACATTTTTTAAATTTTTGGCAGCTTGTTTCAAAAACACAGGTTTTCTTTACTTTAATAAATAATTTTTTATTTTCAGATATAAATATTTTTCATATTCAAATTTTAAATAATGTATTTTAAAAATTATAATTTTTATTATATGCAAGTAATAATTTATTTAATATAACAAAACATTTTTGGAAACAAAATACATATTTATTTAAAAAATATCAGAATTAACAAAACGTATCTATTTGATTGAAAGAAAAAATTAATTTTAATGCAGATATGGAAGAATTAACCGGCATAAAATAAAGTCACTCTTCTTTCGGACTGACCGTGACTCCGTATATGCATACGCACAAGCAGCAGCAAATTCATACGTATCTCGCATCTACGTATCTACAAATAAACCAGCCCGGATGCAACGACGCAGGGCCGTTATTTCCTCGTTACGCGACGCGACTCTTGTTTTTCTAGCCGGTAACATGGGCGCGCCTTGAATTCCGGACGGTCGGCTCGGCAAACATTCCCGAGGGAATTTCGGAATTTCGCAAAATGAAGCGTAAAATGCTTCTACACTTCGGTGGACTTCAAATTCTTGCGATACCGCTCCGTCGAGACTTTTCTTCAAAATATCCGAAAAACGTTCATTAAATTTTTCAGCGTCTCGTTAGACGTAATATTTTCTGCTTTTAATGGATTGTCGAAAGTTTTTTAATTGATTCTCAGAATAATTTACAAAGATATTTAATAAATGAGCGTCAAAATCATCCTTTCACTATTAATGCGAGACAGTTTCATATTTTATCTTTTTTAATTGAAATTTTTACTAGAAATAAATTGAGTTTATATATCAAATATTTCAGAAAACGTATAAAGTAAAGCAATTGCTTGTTCATTTTCAAGTCCCGGTAGCGAAAAAATTGAGAAGGCAATAATAGCATGACATTGCCTGCAAAAACTCGATATACGATAATTTAATGCTGCCGGAAGATCAAACGACTATTGATTAAATACGAGTAAAGATAGAAGCCTATCGATAAAAGTATTTAACATCATTACATCCTCCCGGAGCAAATTTCCAGCAAGACGTCGAACGAACTGCACTTGCCATTTTCTTTTTTCGTATATATAAAACATCTAATTGTAAGAAAAAATTATTGTATATAAATGAATAATACAAGATTTGATATATTTAGACTAAATGTCACACACACGCATGTAAAGTCTCTGTCAAATCCCAATAAAGAATTCTTAATAATGCAATAACGCAATAATACATCTTTTTTTAAATCAATCTGTTCTTAATTTAATATTAATTAAAATAATAGTAAAACTATTTTTTTGCTATTTACTTTTTACTTTTACTATTTAATAAAAATATTTTTACTATACGCACAATATTAGAAATACTAACACTGAAAAAAATAAATCGTCGAGTTTGATAAAATCTGATAAATTGATTTAGAGTTATCTGATAAAAAATTCGCAAAACTCATTTTTAGAATCAAGTTAAATCCACAATAAAAATTAATTAAATGGAAAATATATCGAATTTTCTGAAAATATCTAAAAATTAATTTCAACGCTTCAAACGTGATTTAGATGTCTTTTCCGAGCTGTCGAATTATTTGAAATATGTTGCTCGTTCTTTTTACAAATTTTATTATTTTCCCACTAATCCGATACATTCTGACGCGCATGATTTGTGGTTGGGGCGTTAATACCCCCTTCGATTAGAGAGATCCCTTTACCTTCCTGCCGGCGGAAAGTCAGGTATTATAGCGCTTCTCAAACGCGCTACCCTCATAATCGAGACGAGCCGAGAGCGTTGGCCTTAATTGACGAGCTAAGGGGAAGGAAAGGGGGAATTGAAGGGAAGGTGGAAGGACTAATTACTATCCGATTTCTACTGGAATCTCGTTTACTGTCACTTGTCATTGATGCAATGGTACGCGACAGAGTATTGCCTTCCTCCTCCCTCCTCCATGCCCCCCAAAAAGAGCTGTTAATTAAACGGGTTGCTTGATGTAATTCTATTTGTGGAAAAAAAAACTCCTGCCCCTGTAAAAGTCCCAAAGTTCTGACACGTTTTCCGTAAAGGGACTCAACATCAACATTAACATCAAAGGACAATGAAAAGAGTAATTTTGTGTTTTTCGAAACGGAAAATCTTTCCTCAAAAAACGTCCTCTTACGGAAATATAATTTTCTCTTTTGTCGCGAGAATAAAATAATTGCTGAGCAAAAGAATTTAATTTAGAAGTCGAGCAAATCAGAAAAACGTATTCGATACCTGTGACATTATCTTTTTTTTATATTTCTCTTAACAATCTACGTTATAAACTACTGAGAATTGCGTACAAAGGAAAAATGATTTCTTACACAAATTTTTCCCTTTTGCTGAAATATGAAACCGGTCAAAGGGAAATTTGATATAAGAGGGGAAACTATTCCAGCGCCACTGGACAAAGGGGCAAATATTCGAAACTTGATATGTCCTTTGTGCCGCAGCTTCGGGCAAAGACAAGACATCAAAGAAATATCCGACATTACGAACGGACAGAGAATATACGCAACGAGTTTTAGTTAATTGACTACGAAGCGTTCTTAATGGAAGATAAGTATTTAAAGGAGAGAAAAAGGTATTGTAAATAAGTATATACCTAGAAATCAATTTTGCCGAGATAATTAATTTTCTCGACAGGTAATTTCCTGACGAACGTATATTGAAACGTAAAGTTGAAACCAACGAGAGATGGAAAATTTAGAGAAAGTTCGGACTTCTCTCTAGCAGCTTATGGTCATCAATTTACGCTCGCGCCATTTTGGCGTATCGTTAAATATTCGGGAGAAAAGTTTCATGGCGCTTTCCATAAATCAATTACGGCGTTTAACTTCGTTTCGCTATATTCAGTAATTACAAGTGGCGTTGCTTATCAGTAATAAATTATAGATTCCAAAGGTGGAGAGAAAGAGTGAGAGAGGGGGGGAGGGGAGGGGACAGAGAGAGAGAGAGAGAAAGGGGAGAGAGAAAGAAGGGGGAGAGAGAGAGAGGGAGAGGGAGAGAGGGAGAGGAGGAGAGGAGGGGAGGGGAAGGGGGAGGGGGAGAGAGAGAGAGAGAGATCCGTGCTAATAAATCATTTATTAATAAAATAAATATAGGCATTTCAATACATTGATTTTTGCATTTTCAGTATTGTAGATTAACGTAAATTACTCAAAAAATTTTTCAGATTGTTACATATATATATATATCTTATTCTATACATATATATAGATTGCTATCTCTTCACGATCTCTTCGTGAAATATCGAGCAGTCAGTAGGCAACCGCAAAATTTAATGGCATTACGAAGCACTTATCGTCTCCTGAAGCTTATCGGATCGCTTTGAGAGCGCACGACAAAACGGTCACTACCATTTTCGACTGTCATTATACGACCGAGATATGGTCACTCGCTGGAGAACCACACATTTTATCCAGTTATAAAGCACTCAAACGCTTTAGAGAGCCATGGCTCTTGAATTAACGTGGTCTCCAAGAGACGCCCAAAATCTCATATAATAACACAAAATAGCGAAATAATTTGCAAATTTTACAAATCCAATGTCATCCGATCACACATCTGATCATATCGTCGATAATTAATCCATAATCAATTACATGATTTGTCCATTTTGTAAATTACATCATCTATCGGTACGATCAAAATGAAATAATTTTAACCGCAAAACAAAAGTTCGGAAAATGACTGACAGCGACAAGAAACGTTTTTGAAAACGGCACGTTGCTGCTGGAAAATGCAAATTGAACGGGTTGACGTTTAAAAAGAAGTGGAAATATTAGCAGAAAATGAGAGATGAAATCAGTAATTAACCATAGCCAGTGCTATTTTAGTCTCAAATATAGATCATAACTAATTTTTTTTTTATAAAATCATGCCAAGAAATAAAAAATTAATGTTTATAACATTTCTCATAATCAACTACATTATAAAGGCTTTAAAGCCAAAATAGATTAATTCACATATCAATCTGTTATTCTCTGAAATAGAATTTTTCTTTCACGGATTAAAATTTCTTTGGCAAAAGATAATTAAAAATTTTTAATTCAGTTTAATATTATTGATTTATGAAAAGTATTTCTATTATTAATTTTGGCAAAAACTCCAGTAAATAATAATTAAATAAAGAATCACTATACTACATGGGATGTGTACGCACCGAAACATGCACGTTCTGATGGTTCGTACTAACCTTAAGTAATGACCGACGCACTTTTCGCCTTCTCTTAGTCGCGGGAAATTTATGGCGTGAGACATAAACTTGCAGTTGCGTGCCATACGAACGAACCGACATCCATTTTCCACGGAAAATTCTCGCCGTTATCTGTCATTTTTTCCTTATCTGACAAAACTTCGTTAAGCATCTGAATTTTCCAATGAAAATGATATAGCACCACGCGTGGATATTGCTCTTTCCTAACTATTACCGTCTAGTATTTTAATTACTTTATGCGTTATGGCTGCATATTGTAATTTTCAAAAAATTATGTTTTCTTTATTTGTATTTCTTTCAAATTTTCAAAAATATATTTTTTTTAATATTCTGTAGTAAAATATAATTTTAAGCTCATTTTTTAGTTTTCCTGATTTTAAATCAAATATTTAGTTTCAGAGAATAAGAAAACAGAAAAAAGTGTAACTCTTATAAAAATATTCCAATATTTTCAGTAAAAAGAGGATTCAAAATTTCCCTATTTTTTTGAAGAAAAAAAAACACAAATAGATTACAACCACTTTACTTGGAAACTACATAATTTTTTAAGAGAGAGAGAGAAAGAGAGAGAGAGAGAGAGAGAGAGAGACTTACAAATTATTAATTTTATATCGTGGAAATCATGCTGTCATAATTATAACAACGCCTGCCTTTCTTCCAACATACCAACATATAATGTTGTTCTTTTAAACAAAATGTTGACGCGAAACGGTACGGTTGTGAATTTAATTAAACTTACCACAAGATATTTCGCTCCCAGGAAATTACTGTCTGCGGCTGTCCCTGTAGTTTAATGTCTAATTTATGAAACTGATTCCCTCACCGCCGAACGAGTTCTCGCATCGAGATATTATACGAGACATTATACCGACAGCTTGCGGGCTTCATTGACCGAAGACTCGATCCGTGAAATTAAGAGTAAAGTAATTACTGAGGCGTAATTACTTACGCGCGATGCACGAAATAATTAAAATGCGTTTTGTTGTATTCAATCATAACAATCGGATGCAGCGCGCTTTACTTTTTTACTTCTTCGCCGACAAGTTTGCTGTGTGCGAGTGCCATAACTCTAATTAGTTTTTAAATTTTATTGTTTTATTATAATTAGTTTTCTCTAT
This sequence comes from Formica exsecta, assembly GCF_003651465.1. Lineage (NCBI taxonomy): Eukaryota > Metazoa > Arthropoda > Insecta > Hymenoptera > Formicidae > Formica > Formica exsecta. The sequence continues at coordinate 299,315 of NW_021850093.1, forward strand.
TTACATAATCTGAAACGCTTCAAATTAAAAATTCTCCATTCACAAGTAATAAAATAATTAAAAATAAATGTCAGAATTTTCCGCTCTTTATTTGTTTTCTTTAATACTTTTCAAATTTATTTTTTATATTTGAACAAAAATTTACTTTTTTTTTTTATCAAACATTGACTGATAAAGCTTCAAAACTTTTGTATTAAATTTTCATTATATAAAAAAACTAAATCCCCAAATGTTATTTAATGATTTTATACACGATACGTGTATTTACACGTAATTTTAAACAATTGTTGTACAATTAAACATTTAATCATTCTTTATTTTTTTT
>NW_021850093.1:301624-306806 GCF_003651465.1 Formica exsecta
TATCTCTATTTTGATGCTATCGACAGATTTAAAAAGAAACGCTAACCTTTGAGCGAAGAATCGCAGGCGATGAATTTTTACTCGAAAAGAAGTAAAAATCGAAAGGATATTAGTTTTGTTCTCGGTTGTCAAAAGATCTCGGATTGCGATCGCTGTCGAAATTAATCTTGCGCTAGAATTCATATTTTTCATTTTCTATCGACAAAACGTCGAAATTAAATCAAGCGATTCGCGATTCTATCATATATACATGCGTTCTCCTTTTTTTTTTCTCTTCGAACGAAACAAGAGGAGTCTCGGCTCGTCACGAATGCGAGACTGCACTTCGTTAAATCAAGTCGAGTCTGTTGTACGACGTACCGAGTTAACATGTAATATTACCACATACATACATATAGTAATATTTTTTAATCGGCACAAATTTTTTATTCTATAATGGAAAGTTTAAAATATTCAATTATGTCTATTTACAGCTCGAAATTACCCGAATAAAATCTACTCGTACTCTTTAATTGTTTTTCTCGGTAAAATCTTCAAAAGAGTATTATATCTGCAAAGAGGAAAAGCGCATTCCCGATTTTTTTGCGATTGGATCGCGCGAAACGAGTGATCGATATAATCGCTAATTGATTCGGCGTTTAATCGTGTTTAATGGGAGTTGAGCAGAACGCGCGATGTATCGCGTCTATCGTGAATCAGTTTTGCGGTTACGCGAATTACGCTCGCCGTTGTCGTTTCAGATATCGCGGTCGGCGATTTTATTATCTTCGTCGGCGAACGAATAAAGTTAGAAAATCGCGCGGGGGTTATCCGGACACAGAAGAGGAGGAGGAGAGAAAGAAAACTTTTCGTCCCGCGCGCGGTTTCGATAAAAAAGGAATAGTACGCGCGTTTTTGCAAGAAGTCGAGCAGCGACTTCGACCGACGCGATGCGTAACTGGATCGAGATCATCTTATTGAGTTTTCGTACTTTCGGATTCCGCCCATCAGCGAACAACGGCGACGCTGATGTTCGCGCGACCGGAGGCGGTGCGAATTTGCTTTTCAAATTTTCGTTCCTTCGCTCGCGCCCGACCAACTTCCGTAGCTGCCGTAGGATCAATGGGTTTCCGGTTTAGCATTAGTTTCGCATCTTACCGCGCGTAGCCTTGCGAATGCGGATTCCTCTGCCAAGTCGTCCCTTGTCTAAGGAACTTGTAGGCGAAAACAGTGGAAAGTATTCCTTTGTGTAGAAAGAAAAATTATAACATTGAGGAATTTATACAAACAAATAGCAAATTTTATAGCAAATTTGGAAAAATATAAAAATATAATTTATGTCTTACATAAATATTATAGTTTGAATTAATAATTTTCGTAACTAAGAGACAGTTTTTTTCTCTCTCTTTTTCGTTGTGATATACATCGACTGATGGAGCTGATTTCACGATATTGGTATCGAAATAGAATTCCGCTTTAATGCCAGTTTCGAATGCCAAGCCCCGAACGGACAATATTGCAATTAGGCTTGTGACAGTCGATCGAATGTCGGTACGTCCCCGTTGCAAGCATGTATACGCGCATTGCGCCTCGTGAGCCTGATTTAGGCAATTTAGATCGCCGCAGCTGCGTGCTCTGCAGCCTTTCAACTGTCAGTTCTTGCCCTGATGGCGAAATCGTCGCTGACTCTCTCTCTCTCTCTCGATCAGTTTTGCCCGTCGGCGATGTGAAACAACAACGACGGCGACGGCAAGGGAAAATCCAAGACTGAGAAAACTTTGGATGAAGGAGCTAACGAACAAACTTTGTTGCGGACTGCCGTGTATTCCGTTGCTACAAGATCTCGAGCGAGAGCCGAGATTTCATAACGATTCGTGTAACGAAACGACAACGCGTTGATACCAAGTCGATAAACCGACTATTAATTAAACGTATGACAATGACATGCTGCATCTCTGGAATTCTCGATTACTCTGCACTTTCCGAAAGTTCATAAAATAAACAAAAGATGAATCGAGATATTTTTAGTTACGTTAGAAATCTTATTTGATGAAATTTTTGTAAAATCCTTAAAAAAGATAAACGTCTAATGGTTTTCAATTAACTAATTAGAATGGCAAGGAAAGGCAATGATATGTGTATTTATCAGCATTAGCTATTATCTAACAAAATTGTATGAATGTTGAAAAAATGAGATAAAGAGAGAGAAAGAGAGAGAGAGAGAGAGAGAGAGAGAGAGAGAGACTTACAAATTATTAATTTTATATCGTGGAAATCATGCTGTCATAATTATAACAACGCCTGCCTTTCTTCCAACATAGACGGAAGTAATGTTGTTCTTTTAAACAAAATGTTGACGCGAAACGGTACGGTTGTGAATTTAATTAAACTTACCACAAGATATTTCGCTCCCAGGAAATTACTGTCTGCGGCTGTCCCTGTAGTTTAATGTCTAATTTATGAAACTGATTCCCTCACCGCCGAACGAGTTCTCGCATCGAGATATTATACGAGACATTATACCGACAGCTTGCGGGCTTCATTGACCGAAGACTCGATCCGTGAAATTAAGAGTAAAGTAATTACTGAGGCGTAATTACTTACGCGCGATGCACGAAATAATTAAAATGCGTTTTGTTGTATTCAATCATAACAATCGGATGCAGCGCGCTTTACTTTTTTACTTCTTCGCCGACAAGTTTGCTGTGTGCGAGTGCCATAACTCTAATTAGTTTTTAAATTTTATTGTTTTATTATAATTAGTTTTCTCTATTTACATAATCTGAAACGCTTCAAATTAAAAATTCTCCATTCACAAGTAATAAAATAATTAAAAATAAATGTCAGAATTTTCCGCTCTTTATTTGTTTTCTTTAATACTTTTCAAATTTATTTTTTATATCTGAACAAAAATTTACTTTTTTTTTTTATCAAACATTGACTGATAAAGCTTCAAAACTTTTGTATTAAATTTTCATTATATAAAGAAACTAAATCCCCAAATGTTATTTAATGATTTTATACACGATACGTGTATTTACACGTAATTTTAAACAATTGTTGTACAATTAAACATTTAATCATTCTTTATTTTTTTTACAAAATGTTTTTTTCAAGTATCTTGTGTGTGTGTGTATTTTATCGCAAATATTTAAATTACATTTGCTACAAAAAATTATAAATTTTTTTCGTAAGAAAGAGATCCAGACTTTTTTCTATTCGACACCTATTTTAGAGAAACATAAGGAGAACGAGATGTGAGATAAGAATCGCGTGAAGAGAACGAAAAAAGAAGAAGATTGATGTTAGCGACGGTGACGGCTTGTATTTTTGGGACGAGCGGTGCGAAAATACCGGTAGGTAGGTTATACGTGACCGAGAAAGACCGGGGGGGGAGGGGGGGGTCCGGTGGTCGCGTATTTTTACGGTGGAGTTTGCGCCTCCGGCACCTCGCTTTTCACCGCAAATATTTATTTTACGGTCGGTGGCACGGCTCTTTAACCCTCGCAGCTGCCCGCTCTCGGCCACTGGCCACCCAAAATTGCATTTGCAAGTGGACGAAAAAATTTATTTGTTATGCTCGATCTAATAAACGTGCGTTTTATTATATAATTTTCTAGATATAACTTCATGTTTCATATATCAATTAGATCACACTACGATCATTCTCATAAAATTCTACCTTATTTTAATTTAGATATACATAAATATACAGCAAAGTATTCATTAATAAAATAGTTTTTGTTACGTCAAAAAAATTATATTCTCTTAATTAAAATATTTAAGAATATTTATTGTACACTGTAAAAAAATTGCCTAAGAATTCAGACACGTTTTTGTTTGAATTTTTGGATCTGGGTGTCTGAAAGATATTTCAGACAATCTACCTTAATCATCAGAATCGTTTTTTTAAATGTTCAGAAAAGTGTGTTTAAAAATTGAGACAATGTGCCTGTAAAAATTTCAGATATTTCGTCTGAAGTTTTTTTTTACAGTGAAAACAATTATTTTCTCTATAAAAAGAACAATGTTTATGATATTTTTACTGCGTTATCTTTCCAACTGATACATCTTTATCGGTGTTACATATTGCGTGTTCAATATGACTCAAGTTTCGACTCAAGTTTCCAATAAAGGACTACTTGATATAAATAAATAGCAGGACTTCCTGCTTCTGACGTTTCTTATCTCAAAGACGGGAAACACATCATACCGGAGACGATGCCGCTCAGAACTTGATGCTGTGAGAGAGAGTCTCGACGTTTCTCCCAGCGTTGACCCGCATCTCGATTGCTGCCTGCAGCAAAATTCTCGTCAGCGCAAGCATTTCCTGCGAGAACTCTGTCTGATAACAGATAAGCCATGGCGTTATTGACAGCTTCGTAAATTGCGCGCTAAAAATCCTGAAGAGAATCCATTTTTCGCCGCGAAAATCTCAGCAATTATGAAACCAAGATAAATAAGCGACATTCGCAATTATAAGAAATTTTTAATGTGAATAATATTCGATTATTTTTAACGGTAAGTTTTATTTCGTCCATTTTTTTATCATATATGATATTCATATTTTCTTCCAATCATATATTAATGAGAATTCCAAATAATATATAAAAAATATTGTATTATAGTCTGACTAATAATCTATAAAAATAAAAGTCTTTAAAAAAAATCGGCCGTAGAACTGCAATTTTTGAGCAATAAATGCAGAATGAACGCACCTGCTGTATAGATAAAAAAAAGGGCAATATCGATGTATGATATTCCTATTTTAAAGCTTCAACCGTCCAAAAAACGTTTTCTAGATAGAACAATTTGGCTTCAAAGTCCGCTTATTGCATACGATTCCCGATATATCGAAACTGTTTCATCATCGTTTCTAGAGAAACAATATAGACAGAATTATTGCATTTCTATGATTATCAATCAGAATTTGGAAGCGTTAGATAAAAAAAAGAAAACGGCTCTTATTGTTTTACTTTTATGAAAAAAACAGTTAATTTTAAAATCGGCGATACTTTATAAAACCGAAATTATTGTACAATATTTTGATGATTTATTAAATTATATTAAATTATAACTTATTGTTTGAAAAAAACAGTTAATTTTAAAATCGGCGATACTTTATAAAACCGAAATTATTGTACAATATTTTGATGATTTATTAAATTTATTAAATTTATAATAACTTTATATTTTTATATTT
>NW_021850093.1:307974-327534 GCF_003651465.1 Formica exsecta
TATTAAATTATATTAACTTTATATTTTTATATTTGTACATTTAAAATAATATTTTTATGATAAATTAGAAAACTGCAGGCAAATAATATATTACAATACTTGTGTAAAAGTTGTCCTGATTTACGAATATTGATATATAGAGAGTACCGTTTTAAAACGTTTTGAAAAAATTTAATCAATTTTTTTAACATTTAATTAATTAATTTTTCGAAGAAAATAATTATAAAAAATCATATTTTATTCCAATTTTTTTTTCCAATTTAATCAATTAATTTTTTGAAGACAATACTTATAAAAATCATGTATTGATCAATTAATTTTTCAAAGACAATAATAATAAAAATTATTTATTATTAATTAATTTTTTGAATATAATAATTATTAAAATCATATAATAATCAATTAGTTTTTTGAAGACACACAATAATTATAAAAATCAATAATGATCTTTTTTCCAATCAATTCGATTAGCTGGCAGTATCAGTATCATAGCTCCGTTGTTTTTGACAATTTTCGACGCGTATCGACGAGGAGCATCTTTCATTAACCGTAACAGCTCCCTACATCCGTAACAAAGTTAAAATCAATGCCGGAATGAAGTTGCCGACGTTCGGCTCATCAAATCGGAGAAATCTGCCGCTCGCGGTGCATACAAACGGCCGCGTTTCGTACGCGGACTGAGCGGATCCCGCAAACTGAATCTGCCTGACAATGAGGTTCCTTCGGGCAACAAACCGACGCGTATACACACGCACACGCGCGCGCGCACAGAGGCATCCGCACGTACGGAAGTTTCCTTCCTCGGCGCGAATACGCGAAATCGGGGCGCAAAAGCTGGCGAGCGGGACAAAGACAGACACCTCTGCATAACAGCCGTCAGGTTCAGAACTCCGTACCCGAATTGCATACCTCGTTTGTCCTCCACGTCGCGGAGGATGACGGTGTAGCATAATTAATCGGTTTTCATAATGGCGTCTTATGCTAATACGATGATGAGACGCGACTCCAACTCTATTTTCCAATTATGCGTTTTCGAGGCTCCGTTTTCGAGTCTCTTTATGCGCGCCGACGTTTTCAAAGGATCATACGCTACGATAATTTAATTACCGATGTACAGAAATAACAATCACATTTTTAATAATCTCCGGAAAAATAGAGATTTTATTGCCTCATAATCAATTTTTAACATATGTCCATTTTTTCACCACATGTGACATCCATATTTTTTTCTATCTTTGAAAGACAGTATTAGTATTCAATTATTTATTTATTTACTTAATCCAGTTTAAATGGGAAAAAAACTGTCTAGTACAGTTTTAATAAGAGTAGACATCAGATTGATATAAATTAGGATATTCATGTAAATATTATATAAATAATAATATACACATATATGTACAGATTGCATTTTCTTCTAATCGTATACTAATTCGTGAATTCCAAATAATATGTAAAAAGATACTGTCACTAATAATTTGACTAATAATCTATAAAAACGGAAGTCTCTTGAAAAAAGGAATCGGCCGTATAACTGCAATTTTTGAACAATAAATGGAGACTGAACGCATCTGCTCTATAGATAAAAAATTTTGGTATTTATAGAAATCTCATCTGTAATCAATATTTGCTGTTATCTAGAATTTGAAGTTATCTAGATAATCATTTAGATGAAGCATTTGCATTATCTCATCTTTATTTAGATAATAATAGGATATATATTATCTACATCTTTATCTTAGATGGAAAAATGCGTCATCTTAAATTTTCAAATTCAGTTTTTAATAAGCGCTTTATGATTTTTTAAATATGTTTAGTTCTTATATTTAGATACAACGGAGAACCAAAAGTAAGATCCAATCATATTAAAGAATCACTCAGCACTATACTCAGTATGAAACTATAAACTATAAAGAATAGACCTAAAGTGTGTTGCATCATATTGCCTTATGCGTGGTATTTTTTATTATTTTTCACTGCCAAATGTGATTTTTTCAGTTTTGCACAATTTTTCTATTAGTAATATAGTGGAAGATATATGGGAAAGTATTTAATGAAAAAGTCTATAGGTAAATCTATATTATTTTTAGTTGTTACATTTTTCCCTTTATTATTTTTTTTAAAGTAATATTATTTTAATATCATCTAGATAAAAGGCTTTAGAATTTCATCTATTATCTAGATAAACTTGAAATAAATTATCTTTATCTTATCTAAGATAAAATTTTATATATTATCTTTATCTAGATGATTTTAATATTATCTATGCAAACCACTGTTTGTAATGAATGTGTCACGATTACAAACAATTGTTATCATTACTTTTTGATCAAGGTTTTAATTCGACACTATAATGTATTGATAAATATCGTCGTAATTTCCAAATCGATCTCGAATAGATGGATGGTCAAAACATGCTGAAACATTTGGAACAATTTGATTTCTCGTCGAAATTTTCAGATGGAAATTTCAACTGGGAAATCAACTTAACTGGAATTGAATGATTCAGTCTCGATGTAATAGTATTTGCAAAATGTTCGTTAACAGATTTCCGATGTTAATTTGATTGCCCATTTGCGATGAGATCCCAGAAATTTGAATTTTTTAATATTGTTATATACTATCACATTTTTTCCACTTTTTAACATCACATTCTTTAATAACAAATTTTAATTATACAAACATTTTTATAGAAGAATTTAAATATCAGTTTTATTTATGTTTTGTTTCTGGTATATGGGGTCAAGAGAAACTTTTGACAAAATTTTTCAGAGTATCTCATAAATGTGTTTCCATTTTTATCAGAGCGTTTTTATTCAATTTTGTAAGCAAATTTTTAAAAAATTTTTTGCTTTTTCAAGTATTTTTATTTAGAGAATTCCAGGAAAAAAGAGAATATTTTGATGCAAGAGGTCTTTTGGTGCAAATTTCTAAAATAAATTTTTTTATTATATGCGTTTTTTAATTCTTTTTATTTATACAAAGGAAAAACACAGAGTTTCTTAAGTTTCAAGTGCTAAATTTGCAAATATACTGAAAAAAAAACTTAATAGTTTTCGTAAGATGAACATTTCTCATTTGCCTAACATTTCCATTTTTTTTTATCACTGAAAATTACAATAGAAAATATGTCCTGCATATTCAATATCTTGTTAAAACATTGAATATATTAAAACAGAGATAGATATAATATATTTTAAATACATAATTCACTTGGCTTGTCGACTGCTTACAATATAAGAGCAAAATTATCAAAAAGAACACTGTAAAAAAAAACTGACTGAAACTTCAGACAAAGTGTCTGTTTTTCTGCAGACACTGTCTGAATTTTTAGACACACTCAATTCGCAGATATACTCTTCTGAACTTTCAGAAAAACGACTCTGATGATTAAGATAGATTGTCTGAAATTTCATTCAAACATTCAGAACTGAAAATTCAAACAAAAATGTGCCTGAGCTTTTAGAAAATTTTACAATAAAAATTTTTCAAAAAATTCCCCGAGATCCAATAAAATTCCCTGATTTTTTCATGTAGAAAAGGAATTGCTGAGAATCCCAGGTTTTTTATGGTTTTCCGGGGAATAGACATCCTTGTTTACATATAAAATTACATTGTGAACTGTACTGTAGTCAGGAGCCGTGGCTAAAGTCAGTGGCGATCTCGCGGAAGATACGCGCGAGTAAATAATCGCCACGCGGGCGGATCTGAAAAGCTGCGGAATAAATCGGCGCCCTCGAGTTTCCCTTTCCTTAAGTGCCCCTCGGCGTTTAATTCCAGTAGATTTAGCAGGATTCCTGCCTACATATATATATATATATATACCTCCTCGCGAAGAGACGTATATTTTCCAGCGAGTCGTAGCAATCCTTTCTCTCTCTCTCTCCCTCCCTCCCCCCTTTCTCTTTTTCTTTCTACGAGTTCCATTCAGAAAGCCGCGGCGAGATTCCCCAAAGTCCCGAAAATAAATGCGTGATTTCTCCACCCTACCCGGCCCGCCTCACCCACTTCTTACGTCCGTTCCTCTTTCTTCCCCGGAAAAGAAGACACCCGGCTCGTATATCTGCTGACTATTCGCTTGTCTGCCTCAGATACGGTTGACGCTCGCGCGAGAAAGAGAACCGGGCCAGGATATCCCTTAAACTTTGAGATCCCATTAAATCGTGAAACGAGACCTGTCGTCGGCAGCGGTGCAAATTTATGAAATCAGTTAGCAACGCGAGGTCAACTTATAATATTGTAGCCTGTGGAAAATTAACAGCTGAGAGCTTTCATATATCGAGTTTGAATAATTATCAGCAAGAACACACGTAATAAATAATTCTATCAATCGCAATTAAAGATACTTTTGAAAAAAAAGTGATGTCTTTAAAAGAAATAAATGAGATATATGTATATAATTACATACACACATTTCAAAAATTCAAGAAATGTAAACTAGGATGAATTTAAACACACATAAAAAAAATATTTTATCATAATATTGCAAAATTTTCTTTTACACATTTTTAATTTAAACATTATAACTGCATTTATTTAAATTGTAACCTATGGAAAATTAACGTTGAGTTTTCATATACTGAGTTTAAATAATTATAAGCAAGAACACAATAATTAACACACAATAAATAATTCATTCAATTGCAATTAAAGGTATTTTCAAAAAAATGGTGCTTCTAAACAAATAAATGAGATATATATAATCACATACACACATATCTCGAAAACTCAAGAAATGCAAAATAAGATGAATTTAAATACACACGTACATAAGAAAAATATTTTAATATTCTTTATATCATAAAATCCTCTTTTTCACACTTTTAATTTAGACATTATAACTGTATTTATATAAATTGCGGTCTAAGTGTCCCAGCCTGTTGATTAATGAATGAGTGAGTTTCGTAACTTCATCAATACTACACTTAATCATCGTGAATGCTTTGAGCAATATCGCTGCTTCGCTTCTGGTGAAAGTCTAGCATATCGGATGGATTAATGCGTTTCATCGGTATTCCATGCTCTCTATTTATCTATCTATCTCTTTCTCTTTCGGACTGTTATTACTTTGACAATGCCTGATTACGGTCGCTCTCGCTCGATTATGCGAAATCTGCCGCAGGACCTCGCGAGATTGTCCCGCTTGTTTCGTGCGTTCAAAGTACGCAAGGGGGATGGAAGAGAGAGGAGAGAATGTTGGAGAAAGGTGGATCTCCTTCCCTCTTTAGAAACTGGTATCCATTAAACTTGCCGGTGGAATGCACGAACTCTAATGCACCATGAATTAACCCATCGACGATACCATAAGTCTGCCCCGCCGTTCGTCTTGATTAAAGTTTAATTATGAATCGCCTGTGTATATATGTATGTGTGTGTGTATTTTGTGAGACAATAATGTGGTTATGACTCTATTTTGCGTATTAATCTATACGATAAAATTATAGACAATAAGAAAATTACTGAATCATAAATCTTTAGTTTTGTCACTATTCATGCGCTTGAGATTTATCAGATTATATATATTTTCTATATTTTTTGTTAAAAACTGCAATTTTGTGACAATTGTTTCTTTTACATATATATATATACCAGGTATATAAATATGAAACCGGAATTTTTGTATAGAAAATACACGTTTATTGTATGAAAATGATAAAAAATATTTTATTCGAAGTATTGCCCATTGCTAGCTATACATTTTTCCCATCTCTCTGACAATTTGTGGATGCCACGCCAAAAAAACTGTTGCTCCTTTGAGGCAAACCAGTCATCGAGCCATTTTCGTACATTTTCGTAAGAAGTGAAGTGCTGCTCAGCAAGTGCGTGTCCCATCAATGCAAATAAATAGTAATCGGATGGAGCCAAGTCTGGTGAGTAAGCCACATGCGAAAGTATTTCCCAACTAAACGCCTCAATCGTTTCCTTGACCGGTTTTGCTGTGTGTGATGGTGCATTATCATGAAGCAAAATCACTTTGTGTTGCCTTTTTTGATACTCTGGTCGTTTTTCACGCAAAGCTTGATTCAAATCGATCATTTGCTGTTGGTAGCGTTCAGTATTAACGGTTTCGCCATGTTTTAGCTGCTCATAATAGATCACACCCTTCTTCCACGTTCTTTGTTTCTCACGTCAAAATCGCCACTTTTAAATTTTTTTAAACCACTCAAAGCACTGTGATTTACCAAGAGCATGCTCACCGTAAACTTCGACAAGCATTCGATGCGATTCTGCAGCAGTTTTCTTCAAATGGTAACAGAAAATCAATGCTGTCCGCAAATCGTAGTTTCCAGGCACAAAATTCGACATGTTCAACGCTATTAAAAACTATGCTGTTGTATGAAACTTGTATTGTTGTGAGTTGAAAATCTTTATCAGATGTCAAAACAAGAAAATGGCACCAATGACGCGGTTTGACGGTAACTACATTGACAGCTAGGGCCATGTATGGGCAAATTCCGGTTTCATATTTATATACCTGCTATATATATATATGTATATAGGATGGACCATTTTAATCAATCCACACAAATATCTCAAAAGCTGAGCCCAATAGACAAAAATGTTTCAGACAAAAGTTGCTTGAGGAGGCCACATGATAAAAATATGGACTTGACCTTGAGTGGCCTTTTTAAGGTGAGGACAATGTGATCGATGTTTTCTTAAATGGAACTCCCCATTTTTTATTGCATATTCTTGTAGCTTATCTCGAGAGCTTTTCAAAACACTATAATAAAGTATTTTTTCATTAACTACTTTTTGGGTTATTTTATATTTTAATCTAACATATTTTGATATAAAAAATATAACATATCTCGTAAAATATTATAAATATATATATATACATATATACATACTATGCGTGCTCTTGAGGGCTCATTATTCGTGCACGTCGTTCTTGACGGACTGTAACGTTTGTATCATGAGGTTTGAATCGAGCGATACATAACACGCTTGCGTATTTGTGATTGATGAACATTATAAATCACAGTAACTGAATCCAAATAATCAATTTAAATTAAACATTTTTGCTGAATCATGATTTTTTATTTGCTGCACTTATTTTCTTCTGTGAAGATACTCGTTCCTGTTTAAAAAAAAACTACGCTTTCTAAGATTTGTATAATTGGATATTATTAATATCATTAATGAGTAATCAATATTCATAAATAATATGTAACTATACTCCGTCCAAAGAGAGAATGACCTCGGTCCGCGCATAAGCTCGTCCGTTTCGCGCAGGTCTCCACCCACAGAAGCCGTATCTGTATGGGCAAATTCCGGTTTCATATTTATATACCTGCTATATATATATATGTATATAGGATGGACCATTTTAATCAATCCACACAAATATCTCAAAAGCTGAGCCCAATAGACAAAAATGTTTCAGACAAAAGTTGCTTGAGGAGGCCACATGATAAAAATATGGACTTGACCTTGAGTGGCCTTTTTAAGGTGAGGACAATGTGATCGATGTTTTCTTAAATGGAACTCCCCATTTTTTATTGCATATTCTTGTAGCTTATCTCGAGAGCTTTTCAAAACACTATAATAAAGTATTTTTTCATTAAGATCGTTTAAATATTAGAGAAATTGTGAGATTATAATTTTATAATTCGCCAAGAAAATAATCTTCAGCTTTTAGTGCAACAATGCATATTAAAAATTGCAACATGAGAAATAAAAATAATAAGAGGATCTAATTATGAGTCAGTTTGAACACAAAATATTAAATTTGAATTTCAAACGCAATAGAAACGAAAACGATTGAAGAACGCGTATACAATCGCACATAATTAAAACGAGGAAAAAGAAAAGGCTCTTACCTCTGACGTCATCCTCGAATTCCGGCAACTGATTAGACTGCTGGAAGAAAGAGGCTCCGCCGCCTCCGATCGGCGGCAGGAAGTCGTTGTCGCGGAATATCAATCGCGGTGTCCGATGGGACATCACCGGCCTGTTGTAATCGGCGATTACGGGGCTCCTCCAGAGGGACTTGTGCTGCCTCCACGTACCGGGTAACTGGGGGACGAAACGCGCGATCGGCCCGAGATTCCTGCCTTGCGACGCAGGTGGACCGCCACCCACGTCGGCGAGGTAAGCAGCGGATCCCGTAGGAAATCGCACATATCTTCGCCGGCGAATCGCCGCCAACCCCCTAGTGCGATTCGTCTCGTCTCTTAGCACGCCGATGGCCGGGGAATCCAAGTTCGCGAGCTGCCGCGTCTCGCTCACCATCAAGCTCGAGAAGAGACTCAGGACGACCGCAGCGAGAAGCCAATGACACGGCCTCGATACACCCATCGTTTTGCTGGGAAGAAATTAGAAATCAGAATTGTACGAAATAATCCTGTGTGTATATACTACGTCCAAAGAGAGAATGACCTCGGTCCGCGCATAAGCGGGCAAAGTGGGGAGAACATGGCGAGATACTCAATACCGTATACGTAGATACGGCTTCTGTGGGTGGAGACCTGCGCAAAACGGACGAGTTTTCGTTTGGACCGAAGTCATTCTCTCTTTGGACGGAGTATACACATATTGCAACAACAAATTTTGAAGAGCATATTTCGCATAATTTATATACTTAATCAAGTAAAAAACGTAGTGACACAAATTACAAAACAATAAAATATTGTTTTGTTGCGAACTTCTCTTATGGGCAATAATTATTTCTATAACAATATTTAAAGTTAAATATTTCGATACTTTACCGTTCAACTTTTTGGCGATCTAAATATGATTCGGATTGAGAACGCGCAATTAAACAATCGAATCGCAAGATCGAGTTATTAACTTAACGAAGAGCTTTGTGATACATCAATCGTTTAATAAATAAATAATCTATAATTTAAAATACTTGTATAATTTAATATTCCGCGCATATATCATAGCGAAATATTTCGACAACGAATGACAGATTGCCGCGCAAGATATAGGCTGTGTGAGAGTCCACCTCCAGATCAAATTCCAATTAATTTAATCGGCTCATCAACGATATGTGCATTATTTTTTCATTGTTAGAAATGTAATTATTAATTTCTTTGTTGTTTGGTATATGGGAAAGAAGAGATTAGGAACGATACGACTTTAAAGTTGCTATCTCAGTTAAATTTATCGCTGATCGAACTTAACCGGAATTTGGTCGTGTTTAAGAGAATTATCTTTTCTTCATAATACATTTGAGTGATTTGCTATATTCTCTTTTTTATCTGCATTTTTAAAAATATTTCTGCGCTTAAAATCAATTCAGTTGTACACCCAGATTTTGAGTAAAAGAAAAACAAAGGGAATAAAAAAATCCAGAAAATTAAAAAAATGTACACATTATAAAATTTAATTCTTCTATATTATGTATTAATATTAAAAAATGTTATATATATTAATGTAATATGATTGTATATTTTATTAAGGCATTTATGTAAGAAATAATATAATATAAAAAGGAGTGCTAATATAATATGAAATAGACATTATTTCTAAAATTACTGTAGCAATCTACCGATAATTATAGTAATCAGAACCATTAGAGAAAGAGGTTTTGTTTCAATTATTTAAAAGTATTAACATAAGCATCACATTGTTTACAGTTGCAAGAACAAGTGTTGTGCTTTCTAATCATCAAAATTTTGTAAAGTATGATTGAAAAATATCTTTATTTTTATCGATAAATCTAACATATTAAGATTAAACTTGAAAACGGTAAAATATTAGTTCCCATACAGCACACAAAGATTGCATACATATTGTAGCAATCTTTCACCGCAATATTGCAACTTTGCAAATTCACTGCAAAATGTTGCTGCAATATAATCGCAATGATCTGTGCTGTATGGGTTATTTACAATTATTTTTCCTACGTTAAACTTCTCATTGAATCATTTGGAATATATCATCATTAATTAATCAAATTTTATCGGCTAGATAATATCCATTGAACTCAGTAAAATATCTTCTATGTTATTTCTTAGAGCTATAATATTTTTGAGACAGAGTTTGAAGTTCAGTCTATCATTCGCTGAACTCCAGCAACGCAGCATCAACTCGTACAAGGTCGGTGGACAATTTAGAGGCATCGGCAACCTGCCTCCAGTGCGTACATAATCTATCACTTCCAGATTAGTCCTGCCAGTGTAAGGATGCTCACCCAACGATGTAATTTCCCAAATTATAACCCCGAATGACCAAACGTCGCTCTGGGAAGTAAATATTCCGACCACTAAAGATTCCGGTGCCATCCAGCGAATAGGAAGCAGTTCTTGTCCTTTCTAAAACATGTGATTTTAGCAAAGTTAATCTTGAAATTTTCCATTTTTTAAGTATTTATACTAAAATGAACAACGTCCACTTATTTTTTACTTTATATAAATAGAAATAATTTATTTTAAATAAATTTTCTATTTAAAATAAAAATGCACTATATTATTACGACAAGAAAAGAACATACAAACATTTAAAAAAATTTTATTTAAAAATAATTGTATTTGCCTTGCGGTAATAGTCACTATTGTAAATATCTCTACTTAATCCAAAATCGCCGATTTTGACGATACGGTTCTCGCGATCTCTCGCGGATACTAAGCAGTTTCGACACGCGAGATCCCTGTGAACGAAACGTAGATCTTCGAGATAGCGACAGCCTCGCGCAACATCTTCGCATATGGCGAATAAATCTGGCAGACGCAGAGCTTGTGAATCTGACGGTTGCAATTTTCGACTATCTCTCAAATATTGTAGCAGATCACCAGTTTCCATTAATTCCAACACGATTGATGGAATTTCCGGGTCTAAGCAGATGGCCAACAATCTTAGCACATGTTTATGTCGGAAATACTTCATAAGTCTGGCCTCTTCTAAAAACATTTTTCTTTCGTGCGAAGAAGCATTTTTTCGAAGCATTTTTACGGCAGCGGGTATCTCTATGCCCGTTCTTCCTAAATTCTTCACTTTTCCTTGGTATACCTGCAAAATATTTGAAATTAATTTAAATTTATACTTCATTAAAAAATATGTAGTTTAATGTCAAATAACATTATTTCATTTTTTGTATTAAATGATTTAACGAGAAATATATAATAGAGTGCATATGTATGTTATCTCACAAAAATCTTGCATTATAATCTCTTATAAAAAGTTATTCATATAATTATTTTTATCGAAAAATGTGTATCTGTTTCAATTTATGTTGATCTAAAAATTAATAGCGTATGACATTGCATTAAAATAATTAGTTTTTACCATTCCGAATGCGCCGCTGCCTAAAAGTTGTTCTAGTTTGATTTGTTCACGTGTGATTCTGATCAATACATATTCATCCGAATCATACTGCAATATAGGATTGTATGACATATTGAAATGAACGAGTAGGCCGTCAGGCATCTCCTGTAGAATCGCTAATTCGGTGCATACAATGTTATGAAATTTTCATTTGCTTACTTATGTTGCTACTCAGTGTTGAAAAAGTAAATCTTCCATCAGACGGCCATATAAAGTCTTTCTCGTACTTAGGGTATCTCAGTATCAAACGAAACTCGTATTGAGTTCCTGGTAGTAAGTTTTTTATATAGTACATTACTTCCCCCTCATTATTTTGCTTAGAATTGTTTGCAATTTGCCACTCCTGTCTCTCAATATCAACATTCTTGTATTCTAATACGTAATTAATTGTCAAATTAACGCTAAGAATCCACGAGATATTCATACTATTTATGCTAATCTCGTTCAAAATTATGTTGTTTGGTTCGGAATACATGTACAAGGTTTTGTTCAAACTGTCATTATAATGATCGGTGAAGTTCGCTGGATACAAGCGTACATACACCCTGTATTTCTGTCCTGGTATCAACGGTTCGATTAACATACTGTCTATCTTATGTTCGGTTTTATTGATAAGTAAGAACTTGCTTATCTCTCGTGTATTGTTTATCAAATTAATTGATGTCCAGTATACTTTGTAGGTCACGGGCACGCAGTTCAGTTTCTTGGGCGGCATCCAATAAACTGCCGCTTTAGTAGGCGTCAGAGCTTCAACTGTCACATTTTCCGGTGCGTCTAATAAATCGACTTTGCTCGGTTTAGTTATCAGTATCACTTTCGAGCCGAATAACGGGTCCATCGATAACCGAACAGAGTAAAAATTGCTGAGGGTTAGCAGTAACTGATACTGTGTAAGCGGCTTTAAATTCTGAATCTCGTAAAGTCGCTCGCACGTCCGTATGGTGTAATTATCGAATTTATTAAGCTCATTGTCCAAACAATAGCTTATGTTGATAGTGTATAGAATGGTAGGTAAGTTGTATCTTTTGCATCCACTCTTGAAGACCGGTTCCGGAAGATTTATGATGATACTGTTCGCCGTTACCATCAGTATTTCCATGTTGTATTTTTTTTTGTCAGGTGTCAGACATCTTATTGGAGGATACCGTTGCAAAGATTCACCGAAAGCATACAATTGATCAATCCTGGAAGACGTTTTTATTTTTTGGATGTTTTTGAATGCGTTTACGCTCTCGAGAAGTGCATACTTTTTTTCAAAACATGTATATGATTATTGTTAGAAATGTAAATATTTGTCTTGTCAATCATTAAAGATCCGAAATATATTATGTCGGTTTCTTCGTCTCGTAAAATCAACGTGCACGTAGAAACGTTAATGTCTGTCACAAAGAAGAGCTTTGGCGTTAGCCAGTAAATTAGCGGCTTCTTAGTATTGATGTCGTCAATTTTTATGGCTTGTAAAGTAAAATTATTCAGTGGGAAAGGGCATATAACAGATAAATTTTTCTGAAGCTTTCGAGTGTTTTTTCCATCAAGATCCGATTGTATTACATCAAGTTTATCATATGTAGTGTAATTTATCCAATATAAATTTCTAAAAAATATATGCATTACTTTACTTATTATAAAACATTATTATAACAATAGCAGAAAAAAGCTTTTATATATAGTAAATATTTAAAATTCCTCTATTTTGTATTAATTTATTATTTTTTAATAACTTTTGATCTTAATTATAAAGCCATATAAAATTATTGAAAAATTACAAATTAATACAAATTTTTAATGAAAATATTGTTTGATTATTTCAATTGGATGAAAGTTAACATACCCTGTAGATGGTAGTACATTTAAATTTTCAATAAATATGGAGGGACCTATTTTTGAAATCTTATTATATTTGACTATGCCATTTTCCCACATTTCTAAGTCGAACTTTATGATGACACCAAAATTTAACTCGTCTATTTCCATCCAGTACAGATTTCTTGCTACCCAGTCAATGCAGAGATGGTACGCAATACCTTGAAGGTTAGCTATTTTTGTAATTTTGTGTTCATTTATATCCAATATTTTTAGTTCTCCCATAACGTTGATCCAATAAATTTTATGTTCCGCTATCGAATAAGTGGCACCCATTATCGTCGTAAATGGTTCGCTCATGAGATTAATGTTAATATTTGAATCCAGATCCCATTTATCGATCGTATCTCCCGATACTATCAATAATTGCGGTATTGGATTTTCGTGCGTAGTCGATACATGAATCAAATTTGTGTAAGGGCCAGCACTAACTTTAGTATTCGCTTGTACTTGAAAGAAGTACATCGTGTTAGGTTTTAGATTATGCACCGTGCACTCCAATATTGTAGTTGAGATATTTTTGTTTATGCAAATTTGAATCTTTTTTTTGTTCTCGGTGGACCAATACTGCACTGTGTATCCTTGTATTACTTCGTTTGTGAATTCAGGTTGATTCCATCTGTAAAAAATAAATAATTTTTCCGCCTTTTTATATTTAGTAAAATTATAACAGAATCAACGTTTTTGTATATATGTGTCGTTAAATTTAAAAGAATACAGACTGAGAATTTAGATTTTTTACCTAAATGTCACAGAAATGTTTTCTTCATTTAGGAATCTATTATGGAACTCTACAAATGCTCTGGGAGATGTTGGTTTGCTCAAAATGCTTTCTAGAAATTTTTAAATTATACATATTGGCATAATTATATACAAGAACATTAATCGATTATTTCAGTAATTTGGAAAAAAACAATTTAAAATAAAAATAAAAGCAAGAAAAAAAATAGAGGTAAATTATAAAATATAGAAATTAGCATAAGTGTTAACTTTTAAAATAATATAATAATACAAAAAAGCTTGCGTATTTTATAAGACTCAAAAAAATAGTTGTTAATCCAGAACAGAAACAAATATAAAGTTTTTAATGAAGTATTAAACATTTTTCGGAAAAATGTTATTGATTAAGCAATCAGAAGTATAATATTTGCGATTGTTCTAAAAAAATAGCAAAGTTAAATAATATAATTAACTGCTTTATATTAAATCTTTAATAATTTTACATACAATATGTGGATTTTTATTTTTCTTTTGCAGAAAAATGAAATTTTCATACATTCTTCTCGCTGTTGAAAAATATTTCTTTTTAGATTTTATTTTTACTCTCTTTCTCTTAAATGTAAATAATTTTTACAATCTCTTTTTATCGTAGACTTTTCTTTTTAACGATTTATGCATTTCTTTGCAACTTACCAACAGATTCTGAGATCACATTTGCAAGTGGAATCTCATTAATTTCGTTTCTTATACTCACCATTATCAGGATGATCCGTTGTTAATGATGAATTGTTGTTGTTTTGAATATCCTTGATAAAGTATAACATAAAAAGAAAAGAATTAAGTAAGCATCCTGGGCCAAAAACGCGGCTACTTCTGGTACTTTTAATGATAAATAATATATGTACAAATAAGTAAAATTGCCATAAAATTGCTTATTTGTTTAATCATATCGGTTTAATATTATTCTTTATATTCCTGGTTGATAATGTGTTAAATACAATGTGTTACATTTCTTTTCGAATCTGGTTTTATTGTGTTTCAAGACATCTTCTTGCATATCAAACATGATTCTTATATCAAAGAGAAAGAGATATGTTGCATCAAATAGAGGTCAATAAGATCGTTTGGATTAATGAACATGTTATATAAATCAATATGTGGTGATTCAATGCTCGATGCTCGTTGATTCACAGACGGTCTGCTATGATATCAATTTGTGTGTGATAACTCAAAGTCACGCAGAATAAATTAATAAGGGTTACTAAGAATTCACAACCGCTTCTCTTAGCAGATAATACATGAAAGTGTAATTCTTTTCGATTGTTGAAACAATGTTGTTTAATGATTTGATTTTTTACGATAAGTTAGTTAACTTCTCTAAACAAATGACTTTACTTTAATATGACTTTTCTTTTCAAAAATTTATTTGTTATCATTAAAGTTTCAATAACGTTCGTTCTTTAAGAATATAAATGTTATAAAAATTGTCTTTTATGGTCATAGAAATTATATAAATTCTTGTACTTAAACTTTTGTCAAATTTCTTTTCGGTTATCATTATATTTTTTTAACACAAACAAATTTTGGAAAACACAATAATATAATTAACTTTCATTACCTGGGTAAGATCGTATGTATATGTATATATATAGCTATATAATAGATGTATATACGAAAATCGAAGGCATAGCAAAAAATTGGCTGGTTACGTATATTGTTAATTTCTGTGACCATTGGCTTTATTGTTAGGATTAATTGATACAACTCGAAATTCCATTATACCGATACTCGACTTTGTTTCAATATTTAGTAGTTCTTTTCTGTTATATATGTATATACATATATAACTATTCTTAACATAAAAAAAAAAATAATACTGACTAAATTAATTTTGTAAAATAAAAACTAATTTAGTACAACTTTTATTATATTACTTAATATTATACTAACAAATGGTTATAAATATTTAAAAAAATAAAGAGATCTTAGTAATTAAAAAAAAATCACATAAAAATCAGTTCAAGTATACCTAACTATATGTATGTATTAATTCCGCGGAGAATAAACAGAAAATGTTATTGATGCTAAAAATACTTATTTCTAGACACAAAGATAATAGTTGCTTTCCATTTACATCAAAACTCAGATAATTCTCACTTGCGTTCTCTCTCGCTCGCACG
Source organism: Formica exsecta (assembly GCF_003651465.1). NCBI lineage: Eukaryota > Metazoa > Arthropoda > Insecta > Hymenoptera > Formicidae > Formica > Formica exsecta. The sequence continues at coordinate 324,012 of NW_021850093.1, forward strand.
TAACATACATGCGAGTGAGAGAGAACGCAAGTGAGAATTATCTGAGTTTTGATGTAAATGGAAAGCAACAATGTTATATAATGGACCTCCGAGAAAGAGAAAGACCGTCCAATAAGAATTCTTATAACTAAATTTTGATTATAAGAATTTTTCTCGATAATGGTTATCCATTGAAGTTCATTTTTTAAATCTTTTATGCACGTCTTAAAACATTATTTAAAAAGTCGAAAAATAGAGAAATGGATATTAATCAGGCAACGAAGAGTGAGGCTTTTTCATATTTCATTACACCGTATGTTTCTTCTATATCCGAGCGATATATTAGTATTACAAGAAATCTTAATGTCAGATTATCCTATTGTAGTCTCAATAAATTACACAGTTACATTAGAGTTCAGAAAGACACTCTTTTTAAAGCCTCGTGCAGCAACATTATTAATAAAATTAATTGCAGTAATTGTAACGATTCGTATATCGGTCAAACGGGCAGACAGTTACGTACAAGGATATCCAAGTATCGTAATCATATTAGATGGAATGCGACAAATTATTCTATTTTAATCGGTCACAGACTGGAATTTAATCACTATTTTGATTGGGATAAAGTTGAGATTTTGGATAGTGAACCTTTGCTTAAGAAACGCTTAATTTCTGAAATTGTGTACATTAAAAGGCAAAAAAAAGAGCCTTAATTTGTAGATAGAGAAAGAATGTTTATATTATACTTATATGGATGTAATCGATAAATTGCCGAAACTTTGAATGTCGCACCGTCTTATTTGTAACCATCCCTCTCTATTCATATTTATTTTATGTATCGTGTAATTTGAAGAGACTTGATATTCTGTCTCGAATATTTGTTGTTTGTAACATTTATCTTCTGTACAATATGACTCACTCAAGTTTAATATACTTCTATTACCAATTTCTTTTTTAATGTAGTATATTTTATTCGACGGTCTTTCTCTATCTCGAAAATTCATTGTATAACATTTGTCATTTGACAACATGGGTGACTCACTCTTGTTCTGTATATTATTATTATTATATTTTTAATTTAATATACATATTTCATTTACTTTGTAATTGTGCTGAAGATGGTCCAAAAAAGGACCGTAACGTACGCTTTTTATAATTATGCTTATCATCACTTGGTTAAAATGTCAAAGTAATTTGATTGTAATAAAACATATGCGCACAAATTACTGGCTAATAATTGGCTTTTAATTGCCTTTTTCTTTCTTTGTATGAAATAACATAAATCTATATAACATAAAACACTAGAAGCGTATGCGTGATATTATGAAAAAAAGGGGATGCATAAATCTTGAAAATTTTGTTTAGAAATGGATGTTTTATAGTACAAAATTAAGCTTAATTAAGATGGTGTATTAAAACTTGACTATATTAGTTGCTTTCCATTTACATCAAAACTCAGATAATTCTCACTTGCGTTCTCTCTCACTCGCATGTATGTTACGTGCGAGCGAGAGAGAACGCAAGTGAGAATTATCTGAGTTTTGATGTAAATGGAAAGCAACTAATATAGTCAAGTTTTAATACACCATCTTAATTAAGCTTAATTTTGTACTATAAAACATCCATTTCTAAACAAAATTTTCAAGATTTATGCATCCCCTTTTTTCATAATATCACGCATACGCTTCTAGTGTTTTATGTTATATAGATTTATGTTATTTCATACAAAGAAAGAAAAAGGCAATTAAAAGCCAATTATTAGCCAGTAATTTGTGCGCATATGTTTTATTACAATCAAATTACTTTGACATTTTAACCAAGTGATGATAAGCATAATTATAAAAAGCGTACGTTACGGTCCTTTTTTGGACCATCTTCAGCACAATTACAAAGTAAATGAAATATGTATATTAAATTAAAAATATAATAATAATAATATACAGAACAAGAGTGAGTCACCCATGTTGTCAAATGACAAATGTTATACAATGAATTTTCGAGATAGAGAAAGACCGTCGAATAAAATATACTACATTAAAAAAGAAATTGGTAATAGAAGTATATTAAACTTGAGTGAGTCATATTGTACAGAAGATAAATGTTACAAACAACAAATATTCGAGACAGAATATCAAGTCTCTTCAAATTACACGATACATAAAATAAATATGAATAGAGAGGGATGGTTACAAATAAGACGGTGCGACATTCAAAGTTTCGGCAATTTATCGATTACATCCATATAAGTATAATATAAACATTCTTTCTCTATCTACAAATTAAGGCTCTTTTTTTTGCCTTTTAATGTACACAATTTCAGAAATTAAGCGTTTCTTAAGCAAAGGTTCACTATCCAAAATCTCAACTTTATCCCAATCAAAATAGTGATTAAATTCCAGTCTGTGACCGATTAAAATAGAATAATTTGTCGCATTCCATCTAATATGATTACGATACTTGGATATCCTTGTACGTAACTGTCTGCCCGTTTGACCGATATACGAGACGTTACAATTACTGCAATTAATTTTATTAATAATGTTGCTGCACGAGGCTTTAAAAAGAGTGTCTTTCTGAACTCTAATGTAACTGTGTAATTTATTGAGACTACAATAGGATAATCTGACATTAAGATTTCTTGTAATACTAATATATCGCTCGGATATAGAAGAAACATACGGTGTAATGAAATATGAAAAAGCCTCACTCTTCGTTGCCTGATTAATATCCATTTCTCTATTTTTCGACTTTTTAAATAATGTTTTAAGACGTGCATAAAAGATTTGAAAAATGAACTTTAATGGATAACCATTATCGAGAAAAATTCTTATAATCAAAATTTAGTTATAAGAATTCTTATTGGACGGTCTTTCTCTTTCTCGGAGGTCCATTATATAACATTTGCTTTCTGACAACATGGGTGACACATTCTTGTTCTGTATTATTATTATTATATTTTTAATTTAATATATTTTATTTGTAATTGCGCTGAACATGATCCAAAAAGAACCGAAACGTACGCTTTTTATGATTATGCTTATCATCACTTATTGTTAGTTAAAATGTCAATGTAATTTGATCGTAATAAAACATATGTGCATAAATTACAGCGCTGGCTCTTAATTGTCTTTCTCCTTCTTCGTATGATATTCATAAGAGTCTTTATTAATATATTTTGATTTTATGTTATTATTATATAGTACATATATTTTATTATCATAAACAGTTTTACTAAATGAACTATTAGCTATAAAAATATTTAATTTTACTTATTAATAATATTAATGATATGAAATTAAATAAATTTAGAAAGTGTAGCTCGTTGTAAAGTAGTGACGAGTAACTTTGCAGAAAAAAATGGGTCATAAATGGAAAGCAATCTCTTACCTGTATGGAGTCTGAATCCGGATGCTTTGACATGATATCCGCTTTCGTTAATATTAACACTTTCAGTAAAATATATATCGTTTTTGACATAATAATTATGTTTTTCTTTTTTGTAAATACTTGCACTCAATCAATTTCCGTGAAATCCTTGGCGGTT